>NC_081409.1:586431758-586579258 GCF_030272615.1 Cryptomeria japonica
TCTCCCCATTGGAAGGTAGGCTCTATTAATGAGGAAAGGGTAGATCAAGAGGAGGATCTAGCCCATAAAGAGGAAGAGGTTAACTGCATTATTAGCTATCTTTGTAACTTAGTTACAAAGGAAATCATGGATAAACTATTGGATGAAATAATAGATGAGGAAGAGCTTGATCTTCAGAAAAAAAATGCTTAGAAAAGAAATTTTGGCCTTCTCCCCTCCCCCTGTGCTCTCAGACATGGAGGAAATTTTTCTAGATTTGGATAACAAGGAAAATGAAACCTTGGGCATCAAACTTTGGGCAACTGATAAATCCACCCCAAATTGCACCAAGTTCTACAAAAAGAGAGGTAGGAAATCCCTATTAGAGCTATGAGCTAATGATGGCTCTGTAGAAGGTCAGGTTAAACTCACAGACATATTTTATGCAGGGAAGGGGAAGGTCTTTCCCAAGGCATCATGAAAGTAGTCTCATGGAATTTTAGGGGTTTAAATACCCCTAACAAATATAGGCTAGTCAAACATTGTCTATCCTCTTACAATGCAGAACTAGTTTTTCTACAAGAGATGAAATTGGGAGATGTAGACTTAGCTTCCTTTGGAAAGCGATTAGGCTTCAGATAGATTACAGGGGCCCCAACCAATGGGGCCTTTGGAGGAATATCTATAATCTGGGACCCTCGAAGTATCCTCTTTTCTCCTTTGGTATCTTACCACAAATGGATGAGTGGGAGGGTTACTAGTCTAAAAAACAATCTAGATTTTGTCATTATTAATGTGTATGGGCCAATCCTTAATGAGGATTAAAAAAGAGTATGGGAGGAAATTGAGAATTTCACGAGTACCCTAAGTCAGTTATGCATTTTAGGTGGGGACTTTAATGCAATTCTGCATCAAGATGAGAAATAAGGAGGCTTAGGTATAAATGCTTGTGCTTCTCTAGACTTTGTAGATTGGATCCATCGGTGTGGCATGGTAGAGATTAAAATGGTTAAGGATGCCTTTACTTGGAATAACTGAAGGTTAGGATTTAGCAACATTGCAGAAAAGCTGGATAGATTCTTTGTATTACGAAGTCTCATTAGGTTTCCCAATACCCTGGAAGCCTCAATTCTACCTTTCTCAAGATCGGATCACTTCCCCATTTTACTTGATATTCAGGGTGAAGTAGGCCCTAAGAGATGCCCTTTTAAATTTGAGAATATGTGGTTGAAGGATGACCACATCCTGGAGCTTCTAAAAGAATGGTAGAATGGGGCTATGGTCTCTGAGTTCGGTATCTTTAAGGTTGTTAACAAACTTAAGATTATTAAGGAGAATCTCATACACTGGAATAAGGAGCACTTTGGTAATATCTTTGACAATAAAGCCCAAGTGGAAGCTGAGATGGAAAAAGTTAATGAGAAAGTAAAGAGACATGGGATAGATGAGACTCTGTTTCTTTGAGAAAAGAAACTCCTTGCGGATCATGAATCTATTCTTGCCAAAGAAGAAGTCTTCTAGAAACAAAAATATAGAGAGACTTGGTTGGAGGATGGTGATAAGAATACCAAATTATTCCACAATAGTGTTAGGATGAGAAGAGTTAGAAACCATATCTCCAAAATAAAGTTAAATGATGGCTCAGAAGTGGCCAACCCTAAAACCATTGTGAATGAGGCTATAGATTTCTTTTATCTTATCCTAAATTCTGATTGGAGCCCTCATAGCTTTGTCCAGGACAAGTTTATCAAGAGCATCCCAAAGCTTTTGAATAAGGATCATTTTGATTCTATAACTGCTAAATTTTCTTTAGCAGAAGTAGAAGTAGCTCTGATGCAGACAAGCCCAGACAAATCCCCTAGGCCAGATGGATTTTCGACTAGCTTCTATAAAAAATGTTGGCCCTTTCTAAGTGAGGAAGTTATGACAACTCTAGAAGGAATGAGGAACTCAGGTAACATCCTCAAACAAATCAATAATACCTTTTTGGCCCTTATCCCAAAAAAGGATAAACCCGAGCATTATGATGAGTTCCAACCCATAGCCTTGTGCAATACTATTTATAAACTTTTTTCTAAAACTCTAGCTAATCGGCTTCAAAAACTCCTTCCCCTGTTGATTAGTGAGGAACAAATAGGTTTTGTCCTTGGAAGATCTATTTACAATGGGGTCATTATAGCTCAGGAGGCTATCCACTCTGTCCAAAAAAGGTAACACTAGTATGCTCTTAAAGCTTGATATCAGGAAAGCATATGACAAGGTGAATTGGAGATTTCTATGTAGATGCTTAGAAGCTTTTGGTTTCCCCGCTACCTAGATCAATTTGATTTTTAAATGTATCTCCATGCCTAAATTCTCAGTACTGATCAATGGCACCCCTGAAGGTTTTTTTAGCTCCTCTAGGGGCTTGAGGTAGGGAGATCCCCTATCCCATTTTCTCTTCATCATTATGGCTGAATCCTTGGGAAGATCGATTTCTAGAGCTAGGGAGGATGGTTAGGTGACAGGGATTAGAATTACCAGTAACCTTGACCATATAATGCATCAGAAATTTTTGGATGACACTATGTTATATGGGCTTAGTGATCTAGGTGAGGCCCAAGCTTTTAAGCAAACCTTGGAATCCTACTCAAAGGCCTTAGGTCACCAAATATATCCAACTAAATCAGAAGTCTTGTTTTTTAACACTCAGGCAAGCTTACAAAATAGCATTTGTGGTATTTTGAATTTCAATCTAGGAAGTCTCCCCTATAAGTATCTTGGCTTTCCCTTAGATAAGGGCTCTAGGTCATTTAATTTGTGGGATGGAGTAGTAGAAAACATCAAAAATAGGATAGCAACTTGGAAAGGTAAGTGGCTATCCTCTGTGAGCAGAGCTACTCTGGTTAAATCAATTCTGGCTACTATGCCTATCTATCTGCTTTCATGTTTTAACCTTCCCTAGTCCAAAAAGGAAGTGATCAGACATCTAAGATAATTCTTTTGACAAGGAGCGGAAGAGAAGAAAAGGATCTCCCTAATGGCCTGGGACAAGATTTGTAGGCCTAAGTCAGCAAGGGGTATTAGGATCAAGGACATTAAGGTTCATGGTAGGGCGTGAGGGGCCAAATTAGTATGGAGAATGTCTAGGTCTCCTCATCTAAAATGGGCCCAAATCCTCTATCATAAATATCTTTGAGGTAGGGACCACACGAGGCTTTTCAAAGATCCCTCACCTTCGAGAGGCTCACGAATTTGGAACTTCTTGCTGGATTGTACGAAAATCATCTTGTACAAATTAACTTGGAATATGGGTAAGGGTGATAAAGCCCTTTTCTGGTTGGACTCTTGGGGAGGTTTTCTAGTCCTTCAATAATAGGCTAATTTGGATTCATCAATATTAATGCTTGAATCAGTTTGGGGAAGGTATGTCAAGGACTATATCTTTCCCTCTGAGGGTGACTTAGCCAAGGGTTGGTCTTGAAAATCCCTTGATCAGGTAAACATACCTGCTGGAGAGAAGATGGTGCTTTGAGACATCCTTAAAAAGAGGATGGTCTCTTTCAATTTAGGGTCAGACACTCTTGTCTGGGATGGTTCGAAATCGGGGGGAATATACCTCAAAAGATGGTTATAATTTCCTCTTGATTCAACAACTTTCCTCTTCCACCTCTATCCTTGCAGCCTTGTCTTGGGACAAGATGTGTCTTCCGAAGGTAGGGTTGTTTTCATGGTTAGCTCTCCAGAATAAGATTTTAACAACAAATAGATTTAGAAAGATGGGCTTTGAAGGCCCTAGCAGATGTCCTTTGTGCGAAGAGGCGAAAGAAGATAAAGATCACATCCTTCTCAATTGTAACTATGCATCAAAATGTTGGTTGTGGTTGTGCAACAAATTAGGGTGGTTCTCTGCCTTTCCCAATTTCATCCTTAGAATGTTTCAAGCATGGCCAACCCTTTTTAAGAATTCCCTTTATGGTGGGTTATGGAACCTTGCCCCCTCTTTGGTTATCTAGGAACTCTGGAAGGAATGCAATAAGAGACTCTTTAAGGAAAAGAAGATGGAGTGGACCCTTCTGGTGAATAAAATAAAAGCTTCTATTGCGGAGGTTTTAAATAGCAGAATATCTAAATTCCCTAGTAACCTCTCAGAAATGACCCACTAGGATGAGAAGATGAGGGGGTGATGGTTTGGTTTGAGGATCCCTTCCTTTGTTGGAATCAGCAGCTCTAACAATAAGGAGTTGAGAAAAGCTTGCAAGTGGAAAGCCCCTAAAAAGGGATGGTTTAAGCTAAAATTTGATGGAGCTTCCCGAGGGAATCTAGGTCCTGCAGGCATCAGTTGTTGTTTGCATGATGAAGAAGGGAAGGAATTGGCTAGGGCAGAAAAACCTATAGGACATGTATCCAACAACAAGGCTAAAATCTTAGCCCTTATTGAAGGTCTACTTCTTTGCCAAAACAAAGGCATTTGCAAATTGGCCATTGAAGGAGACTCAACCATTATTATTAATGGCCTTAGAAAGGCTCCCTGCCTAATTGGAAGCTAAATGCGCTCTTGGATAGAGCTCTTGGTATCCTAAAGAATTTCAAGAAATTGACCTTCAACTATATCTATAGAGAAGAAAACACTAGAGAGGATGAATTAGCAAATGCAGGAGCTGATGGGCAGTTCATTAGTTAGGAGAGGGCCCCCTCCTCTAATCTAGACAATTGGGTTTTCCTATGCCTTTGGCTTGGGTCAGCTCGGGAGATGTTAGGGTGGAGGTGAGTCTCTGCTTCCTTAGGAGGCTTACCTGAGATCGATGAAGGGAGGAAGTGTTTTATCATAGATGGAGTTTAGTGAGTTTACTTCCAAGCTCTCAGGTACTTTTTTTATTTGATTACCTCTTCTAACCTCATAAGTTTTTATGTCTATTAGTATGCAGATGTATATAGGGGTATGCATATTCATATAGAAATGCAGTCATATATATCATCACTATATATATATATATACACACGCATGGATATATGTATTAATATTCATATAGATATTATGTATACTAATAGGAATAAGAGATTATGGTGCTCTAAGAGTTAGTTTTATCTACCTTATCTCTCTCTCTCCTTTTAGCTACTATTTAGATTTATTTACCAATGACTTTAGCCAAATTTAGAGGGAGATCTTTCCTTTTTGGGACATCTCTTGTGAGTAACTCCCCTCAATTAGTACCATTATGATGACATTTTAGTGATGTTGATGTGACTCCCCTTCTGTGATTGAAAGCAAACTGATTAATTGCTCGTTCGTGTTGAGGTGGTGGTAATAATAACATTGATCATGGAGAATTCTTCGATCATATCTTGGCCCTCTGATCCTGGTCATCTATCTATACCTATCATTCCTCTATGGTAAGATGCGCTATTTTTCTTAATTCATTAAACTCTAGCTCTATTTAAGTTTGTTTTGCTTGGGTTTTGGCTTATAAGTTTTCAAATAGCTCTGATGGATACACCACTAAGACTTATAGGGCTCAAGCGGAAAATGGCCTTTGTAGGAGAAATCAAGGAGGAGAGATTGAAGGGCATCCTAGTTCATCCAAATCCCTTGGTCATTGGCGTGGTTATGAAAACCCTGGGGATTGACTATATTATGAATGAAGACCAAACCAGAGCCAATTCAGACATTACATCGATGTTTTTCGCAGTGGCTATGCATCTTGAGAAAGACAAGAATGTGGTGGTGAAACTCTGTAAAAAGGTCTTCAAGAAAGAATTGCTAGGTGAATTGGAGCAGGTGGTGGTCAATATTGACGAAGAGATCATGGCCTCGAAGCCTCATGACTATGATATCCTCATTAGGATAAACAATCAGGTGCCGAGATACCCTATTCTTTCAATAGAAGATCCATTAGCCTTTGAAGCCTACATCCTGATCAGGCGAAGGAATTTCTTCTTCCTTTTATGGCTCTTGCAGGTTAGGAAACCACCGTGCAGCAAATGGTTTGTTAATTATCTCGAAGCTCAGAATTACGAAGTGGTTCCAGACGATATGCCAATTCCTCCTTCCCCTGATTCCCCCTCTATGGATTTACCAGCTATCTCTAGAGTCAAGGGTCCACAAGAGCGGGTAAGGAGAGGCCGAGCTGGTTAATATAGTTCGGCATGCTTTCATGCTTCTCATTCCTTTTTTCCTTTCAAGTGTCTCTAGTCTTCTTCCTTTCTAGAGTAGTTAAAACTCTCTTATGACTTATGACTATTATGGCAGTGATTCTCTAAAAACTATAGTGATGTTTCCTCTCCTGGGTCTTTTTCATAAACAAGACTTAGAATTATGGTTATATTTTTTATTAAGTTTTTCATCTTTACTCTGATAGTTGCTATTTACATCTCGATCCAAGCTTTTAATTAGATTATGAATTGAATTTTAAAGTGGTGCTAATTTATCTATTAAATACAGATACTCGTATTTATACACGCACGCACGCACACACACACACACACATATATACATGTATATATATATACATATATACATGTATATATATATACATATATACATGTATATATATATACATATATACATGTATATATATGTATATATGTATATAAAGATATGTATATATGTATATATGTATATATATATGTGTGTATATATATACATATATACATATACATATACATATATATACATATATGTATTTATATATATATATGTGTGTGTATATATATATACATATATACATATACATATATATATATATATACATATATGTATATGTATATATGTATATATATATATATATCTATATATATATGTGTATGTATGTATATGTATATGTATATATCTGTGTGCGTGTGTGTATACATATATATGTATTTATATTTATATTTATATAATCTCCTGCAGTATCCCATATATTTTATAAATATATTTATCATCTTTTTGCAGCAGGGTTTGAATAAGTAATTTTCTTTTCGAAGGATCTAGAGGTTGATGTCTGGCTTTATCTTAGTAGTGTGAGGCTGTCGCTTTCTTTTAAACAGCTATTAAATGATTCAGTAAGTCGATTGTCCTCATCTCCATTTGGAAGTTTATAAGGTGATTATGGGAGTCTCTTTCTATAGCCTGACTCAGGGTTTTTCTCCTTGGTCTGGATGTATGTATATGCTTGGGAGGAGGTAGCCTTCTCGGTTTTCTTTGTAAGAAATGGGAGTGAATTGATGGTTCTATATTCTTCAGATATGGCTTGTATGATTTGAGATTTTCTTAAATCTCTGCGGAGTTTGTAGTTATATTGTGAAGGTTGGCACTACTAGTTGGGTGGTTTTTGTGCTAACATCTCATTGAGTGCTTGTTGTAGGATTGGCCTAAAGGTTTTATGCAGGTTTGGTTATGATTAGCCTGGTAGGGCCAACCCTTTGAAGAACTTGGTGCTTTATTACTCTTTCAAGGAGTTTTCTTGACATTGCTCGCATTTTTCAAAGCTTTGTAATAAACTCTATATTACTGTTCTTGACTGATAGACCTTCTGCAAATCATTGTCATCATGCTTCTGAGGGTTAAGATCTAGGCTACCATGGGCATAGCAGTTATCTTTTTTGGATTAAGCAGCTCTTCAAAATTTTGCATGATATAGCTCAGCCGGTTGAGATCTACCCAAGAGCATTTGCACCTGCCTCTGTTTTTCTTTCTTACTTTAATGTATCATAAGATTCTGATCCTCTAAGGGATCTGGACAAGACTGGAGGTTTTCTTCCTCCATTCTTTCCTACCGGCGCCCACACTGAATGGAGCATGTAATCATTTTATAAATTAATTAAAAATCTTTTCAGGCTCTGACCTTTTACCGATCAAAAATAAAAAAGAATCACTTTAATCATTCAATAATATTACTAAACATACATATTAGATGTTAGTCCAAGTTTAACTCTTTTTTTAGTACAATTCTAAGAAGATGGTCTCCAAATACTACGTTTGAGTTAGTTTAAAAATTTTAAATTTTTATTAGAGGTATCTAAGGTGGTACTAAATTCCACTTATGATGGTGTATTCATTCTCCATGGATTGAATTAGGTTTTTTTAAAGGGAAGCACTTTTGATTTAGAGTTATAAATTGATGAGGTGATAAATGGGAGACCTCATCAATAACATAACAATCAATAATAAAATACAAATTAAGTTTAAACCTAGGTGGCAAGAACAAGCACACCAAATTTAAACCATCACACTATGCCTTGATCAAGATGGATTGAATTAGGTTTGTACATTTTGTTCCCAAACCTTCTTTTCTATGGAATACTAGTAGGGCCTACTCATTATTAAAAATATATTAAAAGTTAAGAAGGATATGTTTAAATTTACATATATCTACTAGAAATGACACAATTAAATAAAAACCACATCCAAACACCTCGATTTCCATGGGATTGATATGGTTCCTAGACCGTAGGAAGCCCCTTTAGGTTCCACTAAAAATTCCTTTCCACTACCACCATATATTCTTAAGTGCTAGTATTTTTGAGTGTTCCATCCTTTTCTCTTGTATTAAGAATATTTTGGGTTTCGTCATGTCTATTTGACTATTAAACAAGTATATTTTTTTACAAGCCCCTTAATCTCTATATCTTTTGAACCTTAACTCTTCTAGTAACCTCTAGCTTTTCTTTATGGGTTTTTCTCCTCAAAGTCATTTTTCCATATTTATGGTTATTTATGTTTGATCATAATTAAAGCTAATTATTATTTCTTCCAAGATATCTACCTCATCCTTTGTGTATTAACCCCTAGTGTCACTATACTTCATGGATCATTCTTAGATAGATATGAACTTATTTTGTGATTCCAAATACTCCACATCCCTATTATTTAAAGATATCTAAAGCCATTTTAAAGATTGAAAATATATTTGATTTACACCATTTCCCATCCTTAGGAGTATTGTCTCTATGTCTCTATTACCAATATAGAAGGTCAATAGGTGGAGGTTGTCCACCTATTTTCCTATTATTAAACTATCCAAGTCACTTCATCGACCATCTATTGAGGAGCTTGTGGCTCCAAAAATATATATGGGGGTGGATTGTGCATATCCAATTTCTCTATATCACTTTTAGAATCCAATCATATGATTTATTATATAGTTTCCCCTTACTCATTCTCCACCTTCACTTTTATGCTTTTCATATTTTTACAATCTCCCATTAAATGTTCACTCGATATTTTTATATTTTACTATTGTTATTTTATTTTCAATATTTTATTTCCATATCCCCACCTCCATATCTATTTCTATCTTAGAGAGAGGAGGTTGTTCTATATCAATATTGAAATAAATTATTACATACATTTTGATTTCACCAGATTCCTTAAATAAGTCATCCACCTTAATGAAAGTATCCATGCTAGTATTGACCTTTCTTAAAATACAAACAAATGAATTATAAACCTAATCCACATGGGTGTATAGGTAATCCAATGTGGAATGGGTTAAAATTATGAATCTATTATTCCACATATAGTCTAATCTCATCCATTAGAAAAGGACTAGATGATTGAGGCTTTTTTTTAATTTGTTTCAGAAAATGTAAAGTCAACCAAAAAAATCATTAGAGAGGGATCATATTTTGATATCTTCACCCCACTATTAATTGTACCAATATTTCAGTCTTACCGTAGATGATTTGATGAAGGAAGCACATATGCTTATAATAGCCAAAGAGCCCTTTTGAGACACATATAAGGAAACATAAGTACCATGTGTAATGCCCCGCCAGGAACCCTAAAGGAAAACAACACAACTAGGCAACTAAAGGGTGTAATAATTTTTTTTTTTGTTAAAGACTAAGTGTACTAACTATAATCATTGCACGTTTAACAACACAACAGAAGTCTATCATAAGTTTTCCTAAGGGTAACCAACGAAGATTAATTTCATAGATTATATTAACACCACAGTTAATCCATTTAATAAGATAAATTGAACACTTAAGTTTAAAACTACACATACATCCAAATTTCATAATAAAGAAATAAAAGTATTCCAATGTATCCAATTTTCATAAACTATTTAAACATAAGATCAAAACAATAACATTCATTTCACTGACATAATAATAATACAATCTCCATAAATACATGGCTTCCAATAATACCACTGGTTTCAAAGATACAATATCAAGGTTACATAAAAGTCTGATACAATGACCACAAGGTATCAATTGAACAATGATCTCGAACAAGAGCTGGTACATAAATCATGATCCAAGAAACACCAGCGAAGCCTTTCCTCGCCTGAAGATACAATCCAGAACATTTGATGGGAAGTGGCACTACCACCCGACCATGTGATCCCGAAATGGAACCACCACACCGTGCTAGGAGATAGTAGAAACCCTCAAGCAAGCAAAGTAAGACAAGTACAAAAGGACTACAAGACTCTGCAACCATCCATGTAACACAACTCACAAAACACTAGTGACTCTAAGAAGAGAGTGTCATCACATAGCTTGATGGTTACCATGGTACAGCCTCCATAGGTCCCGACCCCCATACTCGGGTTTCTCCTGGTAACCTCTCCTGAGCCTCCGGTTCCAACTAAGTCTCATGCAGACCCTACCAATCCTTTCGTGAAGACAAGGTGGTAAGTTTGCCATTCCGGGCCTTCTCGTAATATCATAAGCCCTGTACAAGCACTCATCTATGCACGAGGCACAATTATCTTAATTAATATTTAATCTACCCACCCCCTAATCAATTATTAGGTTATCACTTTTTAACTAACTCTTGACGGGTTATCCTGTCATCCACTTCGGGCACAGCCCCCACTCGAAAGCCAGTCTCTCTCTTAGGACACTAACATGAAATGTTTCTCTCTATGAGAACTCTATGGCGAAATAGGCAACCATAAACAATCCTGACAAACATAGGTGATGGATACACAAATACCAACCCAAGATTGACCATTTGGACAAAAACACACAATGGCTCATATCAAATAGGTTATACAACAACACCTGGTCTAGGAGAAATAATAACATAGGACCCAATGACAATTTAATCAAAATTGCAATGAAATAAAACTTGACTGAGAACACAATATACGCAAGATCCTATTACAAACAATCTTTCCTTAAAAATAGCCAAAGCATAAATAACATGCAATTTACAAATTTCTAGATAACAAGAATTTACAACTTTTTAATACCAAAACATCCACTTTGTCATTTGTCCAAAAAGATTTAAAATACAAATAATTCTCCCAATGTATTTTCAACATATTTATTTAAATTAACATTCCAAATTGTAATTAAATAATATTTAAAATAACATTTAAAATATTATAATAACTACCAAAAGAAACATGTCTAATATTAAATATATATATATATATATAAACACATATATGAATATACATATATTTATTTATATACATATATAATATAATACATAAAATATTTAATTAATCTAACCCCTGGGTACGAAACTCGAAACAGTGGACAGGGTTTAGAAATTAATTAAAAAAAAAACAAAAAAAAAAAACACTTTAATAATTACAAAAGGGCCCTGTCACGGTAGCCTATGCTACCGCCGGTAGCTAGTACTACTGTTCGGTAGCACTGCTACCGTCCGGTAACACTACTACCGTAGGTAGCTACTACCGCCGGTAGTACTGTGTACTACCGCCGGTAGTGGATGCTACCGTATGTAGTTTGCTTTAATTTTTTTTTTTTAAATTTATTTATTTATTTTTTATAATTATTTTATTTTTAAACAGTACAATAAAAAAAAAATATTTTTTTTAATAATTTCATTTTAATAAAATTTTAACAACAATAATAACAAATTTCCAATAATTCCCTTTTTACAAAATTTCAATCCTTCTTCATTTAAAAAAAAAATTTAATTAACCTAAATAATATTAATGTATAATTAAATTTATTTCCTTAAGGTAATTAAAACCATTTCTCAGGTAAATACCCCTTTCTCACAAATCTTGCAAATTTCCATGCATCGTAAAATCTGACAAATTATCTATAACAATTTTCCTAATTTTCACAAAATTACATACTTCCCATAACTTAGAAATTCCCATCAGACATGGATTTTAAAACAAACTCAAATTCACTAGAAGAGAGTTTTGAATTTGACAATTCTTTTACACACACATCAAGCAGAGACAAATAGAAATATTTTTAATAAAACACACAACTAAGAAGTCATCCAACCTGGTATAGCTTTCCTGGAAGAAATCTGTAGAAGAGCCCTAATCCCTTCAATAACTTCCAATAAATTTCTTCACCTAAATTCTTGACCTGTTCCTGTGTGTTCCTGTCTATGTAACTAAAATAAAGACCTAACCCCTATTTAAACTAAAATTCTAGGTTCAATAGCTTTTTCACAAAAAACCTAAATTTAGAATAATAGTAATTTATTTTATTTTATTTTCTAAATTTATCACATGCAATAATTAAAAAACATTATTCCTTCTTTACTTTTCTCATGCATATTAATTAATTTTCTAAATAAAGAATTAATACAATATTTTAATTCCAATTAATTAATTTTCTAAATAAAGAATTAAAACAATACTTTAATTCCAATTAATTAATTTTCTAAATAAAGAATTAAAGCAATATTTTAATTCTAATTAATCCTTTTATTCATTTATTTAATTATAACTTTAGAAAATAATAAATACAATTAATCTAATTTATTTTTAAAATAAAAACATATTTTTAATACCATGCAGCTTAATTTAATAATTTCTTTAATTAACAAAATTTATAATCTCAATGCATAAACAATACAATAATGAGATAATTTCATAAACTTAATTAATTAATTAATTAAATCCACTAAAACACTCAAATTAAACAAATCTCAAGCAATTACCCATAAAAGATAAAATGACAAAATACGAAGACCGAACTAACTGACAAAATGACTAACTGATGACACTCATACGAGTGTAATTGAGTAAAATAGGGTCAACTACTATCTCCTCCACTTCCATCGGAAAATATAAGGCACGCTCAGACCTATGAAGTCAGGTGGAGACGATACCCCGTACCTACCTGGTACTTGTACCTGCAATATCCTGCATCACCGAACCACACATGCATATATATATATATATATATATATATATATATATATATATAGAAAACACGACATACACATCGATGAAGGAGAATCGTGACGTTCCCTGTCTCACCAAAATGAGTGAAGGAAAATCGTCCCCTTGCATCCAATACACTCGCAAACACACAACATATAATTCCACATTGCATAAATAAAGTAAAATGTCAGTACATAGCAATAATACATAAAATGCCATAAATCACAAGTACTGAAATTCTGCAAATAAATTATACATCTCATCTCCAAATAAAGCATAATGTCATAAAAATATGAATAATATGTCATGGTAATGTATCCACTGAAAAACAACCAATAATAAAATATGAGTCTAATGAGTTCAAACTAGTAGGGGTACTACACCATGTCATTGGAATCTAAGGTTTAAATGAATTTGGTTTGCATTTATGGTAGGAGTTGACTCTTTTAGGACCCATTTTACATTCATATTTTTTTATTTTTTTGTCTCTTTCTCCCATTTAGTGTTTTTCTCTCTTTGTTCCACCTATAATTCCTCAAGCAACCTTTCCTTTGACCAAGCCCTAGGTGCTCCAAGAATACCATTGATAATTTTTCTTTAAAATTAGGTTCCTACTTCCTCAACAATTTTTGACTTTCTTGGATTTAGGTGTTTTGATCTTGATAATGTCACCTATATTTTTTTTGTTTATTCCTATCTTGAGATACAAGCCATTTATGCGTTTTTTTTGTTTCCATTCAGGCTTAGGTGTTTTGATCTTTCTAATGGTCACCTACATTTTTTTTTGTTGATTCCTATCTTAACATACAAGCCATTTAGGTATTCTTTTTTTATTTCCATTCAACATGTTTTTCTTTCCATTTGTATACTTAGCCCCAAATTTTCACCTAAGGTTTGGGTTTATCGGTTATCCACAAAATTTATCTTTTCATAATTTGATATTTTTCTTATTAAAATATTTGCTAGATTCCTCTAGCTTTTTTTTTAATATTGTGATTGCTATTTAGGTTTTCTATAGTAATTATTTTTCTTTCCATTAAGAGTAAATTATTTAATATAAAATGACACTTTATTTTTATGTGTTTTGGTTTACAATTATTGTTATAGTAGAAGTCTTCATTTAAAATGCATAGAGGGAATGCAATTTTTTCTTTTAGGGAGGAAATTATGTGTAATATGATGATTGTGTTAATAAAAGCTAAAACATTGCACTCACAAACAAAACATAAAAAAACATGAATAAAATAATTCTCAAATAAAATAAAATATCACAATAAAGAAAAACACAAAGATAAAGAAACTGATGAGGAGTTGGATTCCACTGATGTCACTCTTGATCTCATTGATGCATGATAACAATAGGGGGGCTTTCAACTCCTCTTGCCATTTAGCAGCTTTGATTATCAAGTGGTTTTTTGTTATGATTTTAGCCCCTATGACTCATAGTGTGATGTTTAATCCATTTTTTTTTAATTTATTTATAAATATCTCTATCTTACACCTATTCATATAAAAAATATTTCTCCTTTTCCATTATAATTTTACTTATTTCCATCTATCTACTTATCTATTTCATTGGCTTATAATAATTTAAATTAAAAATATTTTTAAAAATTGTCATCATATTTAACTCAAATTATATTTATTTTCATTCATATAATTAACAATTTAATTATATATTTAATATATTAAATTATGAATTAAATATTTTTTAATATTTAATTTAATTATTTAAAATTTTTACGCCAAGAGGCATATTATACTCACATAATGGATTGATAGACATATGTCAATAAAAACTACCTATGATTAAAATTGACACGCATATTTATTATACTCACATAATGGATTGATAGACATATGTCAATAAAAATTACCTATGATTAAAATTGACACCCATATTTATTATACTCACATAATGGATTGATAGACATATGTCAATAAAAATTACCTATGATTAAAATTAACACCCATATTTAATTATTATTAGTACTTGCCGTTAGGCAATACTCTTGTAATGAAATTTTTTTTGTTATGCTTAAATAGTTAATAAAAAAAATTATTTTGACCAATCATAAACAAATATTTTTCTTTCTTTTAAATTTTTAAATTTATTTTAAAGTATACATGCATATTTGTTAACTTTATAATTAAAAGAAAATATTTCTCTTGTAAATGATTGGCTAATACTTTTTTCGAAGCAGCACAATATTTGTTAACTTTATAGAACTTGAGTTCATCCAACACTATTTTATTTGCTTTGAGTAATTAAATTAATCTTATACTCTAAAGTATCAAATTATGTTGTTTATATAAGAATAAAATATTTTTTAATTTTATCACATGGATCTAAAACATTTTATCATATATTATCTTTTATTTTAATTTATATATTATGCTTTCCTCTGTCCCAAAAATTAAAATTGAAGCATTCCTTAAAAAAATATTAAATAGAATTATAATATTTAAAAAAAAATTTAAATTATAAATTATTTCAAAATAATAACAAAAATACATTATGTAAGATAATATAATAATAATAAAATACTATAATAATTAAAATTACAATATTATTATACCATCTTATATTATATTTCTATTTCTATTAAATTATTTTTAATATATTATATTTCTATTAATATTAAATTATTTCTAATATATCACATAATTTTATTATTATTATAATATTTTAAAATTAGTATAAAATTATTATTATTATTATATTACTACTTTAGAAAAAATTAAATATAAAAATATATACAAATATATCACTTATTCTTTAAATTTTTTTTTAAAAATATAGCTTTCCGAAGAAATTTTATTTCAAGAGTTACTTATTCTTTTTCCTTATTAATTTAATTTAATTTATTAATTTTTTCCAGTTAATAAATGAAATCATAATTATTATTAAAACTATACTAAAAAAGGCAAGTACTAGCCACTATGTGGCACTTGTTAGTTTTACTATTACTTTAACTTTCAATTTTTTTGTTTAATTAAAAAATTGGATAGTAAATTTAAAACAATGTAAATACTTGAGTCATTGAGCATTGATACCAAAAAAAATGAACTATAAATGAGGTCCACTAAATATGAAATAATAAATAGAGAGAGGAAATAATAAAATGTTAGTGGATATTATTTCAAATTAAATTAAATTAAATAATAATATAAAAAATTAAATAAAATTACATAAATTAAATTAAATTAAATAAATTAAAATGATTTAAATTAACTAATTAAAATTAAATTAAAATAATCTAAAATAGGTTTAATAAATTAAATGAAAATAAATTAAATAATTTAAAAAAAAAAAATCAAATAACTTAAATGAAATTAAAATAACTTAAATGGAACTAAATTAAATAACTTAAATGCAATCACTAACTGTTTTTTCTTTCATTTCTTTTATGCATATTAAATGAAAGTGTAGTATTGTTGGTTTAATATTTAGTTTTATTTGAATATGGATTAAATGTTTAATGTATGGTTGTACTTAGTCTAGTCAGTTTTAAGTTATAATAAGACTTCTCAAATTAAATATTTTAATTTTAGTAATATATATTATTAAATTAAATGACTTAAATGAAAATAAATTAAATAACTTAAATTAAAATAAATTAAATAATATATATTATTAGAGTTATATAGTTTCTTTCATACATAATAAATTGCATGTGTAACTACAAGTTAAAATCAGTTTAGTATTATATATATATATAGATTGCATGTTTTACTTCTCAAAAAAGTACATACATACATACATACATATATACATACATCTTAAAAGAAAAAGTAAATGTTCATTTCAAAATTCAAATATTTAATGCAACCACTGCAATGTATCTATGACTTTATTGTTAAGTAGTTTACTTAGTATATCATTTTTTGTAATCTTCATTTGTAATTCTAAGATTCTTATACTTATTTACTATACATATTTTTATAACTATGAATTTTTAAATTTTTTTGGGGGTTGATTAGATCAAAGGAAAAACCAAAATGCCAATTTGACCTGGCATGCCCTAACCACAAAGTGATTTAATCACAATTACTCATGTGTTATCAATGTTTTCTACTTATGTGGTTAGTATAACATAAGTTGTGACACTCTTATGCTGCCAAATATAGATAGAAATTGATCAATAAGCTAGATCCAAACTACAACTCAATGATATTTTCATGGCATCTATTTGGTGGTAGCTAGATGGATAAGAAAGAATATAAATAGAAATGATGAATAAGCTAGACCAATAAGAAAGAATATAGGTGACAAAAAGTTGATTGAATTTTTTTGTAAAATCTGCACTCAATAAGACAGAAAACGTGAAAATTGTAGGGAGAAATAATTGTGCTGCAGCTTAAAAAGAATATAGGTGATAAAAAGTATTGAATATTTTATAAAATCTGCAGTTTGCAAAACAGAGAAAGATACAAATATAGATTAAAAAAATAGATTGTTTTAATGCATATAAAAGAAACTTTTATTCAATCATTCAGAATTGATTACATCTTAGAGGTCTTTCTCAGACTTAATAGAAATAGAAATCAGTCTTGGCACACTACTACAATTTATAAAACATACTCTAAAAATAGAGAGTAAACTGAAGTGCCCTTTTCCATGGATTTAGCATGCACAAAAATAGAGCTACGATTTATCTTAAGTCTTCCTAACTAAAACTCCTAAAAAATTAACATCAGAGACTTCTTAACTAACAATTCTAAAAATATCATCATCACTCATGCATAATGCATGATGCATCAATACCAACACATTTGCCAGAAAATATTTGAGGTCGGTGCAGAAAATCAGAGCAAATAAAACAGTGATTGAATATCGAAAATCATAGTATCCTCCCGGTAGGAATTAATAAGAGCCCGGGTTTAAATGATATGATATCAGATTACATATTACCGAATTTCTTAAAAGAGCAATGCATTTCAGATGAATTTGTCTATAAAAGAACACAATTCGTAGGAAGCCATGAAACCTTCCCCATGACCCTCACAGATAATAGAATATCCGTTTTAAATTTTTCCATTCCAGTCTAGACAAAACGAAAAACATTCAAGCTGACTGAGCTTTAATCCGCCATGACAGGAGAGGGACTTTCAATATCTTTGCTCACTTGCGTGTCTTTGGCCATTTTACTGAGCCGGCTGGGCTTGAGACTGTTGATATTGTTGATCTTTACGCTGAAATGCTTTGATGGGCTTTGCCTGTGAGAACGATGAGGAGCTCGGTGTAGGCGGCATCTGAAGGATCCTGCGTGCTTGGTGGGCGCACAAAGGCATATCTTTGCGCTGTTCTTGGGTGGCACCTTGGAAGATGAAGGCGGAGACGGCGTGCACAGTTTCTCATAATTAAATTCCTTGAGCACATCCTCGTAGCTTGTATGCCGTTTGAGAGTCTGTTTCCCCTTTACTGGAGATCCGCATGTCAGAACATCCAACGACGACATGTTTGGCCGTTGCCAAAATAATCAGCTTCTCCAGGCCGCCTGAAATGCAATCAAGATGCACAAATACTTAATGCTCCTTTGAAATTTCAAAGAAAACAAGAAATTTGAGTGAAATAATGAAATTTCAGCACTAAAGATATTGTTTCAAACATCCAATATGCTAAAGATGATTCTACGAGAAACAATTCCGTGCCTCTACCTTGGCTAGATATTGGTCCACAATATTCACACAAGACTGCAAAGGAAGAGGCTCTGCGAGTTTTCTGAAATATAATCAAGATCACATCCCAACATTAGTCTATTTTGACCTGCAACTCAAATTTCAGCACTAGAGATGATTGTTTCAAACATCCAGAATGCTAAAGGTGATTCTACAGAGAAACAAATTCCGCGCCTCTACCTTGGATAAATATTGGTCCAGAATATTCACACAAGACTGTAAAGCATGAGGCTCTGCAAATTTTCTGAAATATAATCAAGATCACATCCTAACTAAGTTTATTTTAACCAGCAACTCAAATTTCAGCACTAAAGATGATTGCTTCAAAGATCCGGAATGCTAAAGATGATTCTACAAGAAACAAATTCCGTGCCTCAACCTTGGCTAAATATTAGTCCACAATATTCACTCAAGACTGCAAAGTATGAGGCTCTGCGAATTTTCTGAAATATAATCATGATCACAGCCTAAAATTAGTCTATTTTAACCTAAAAGCAGAATCTATATTCCCAAAAACAATTCCACATAGAAGATTCAAATTCTATTATCCGAAATTTTAGCATGGATCGCCCAAATTTCACATCAGCAGACTTCAAGGAAACTACTGCATAAGGTGCGCAGCATATTAAAAAGAAAAACACAGTATGATGAAGCTAATTACCAGATAAATTTGCGAAGCTTACGGTTCTTTCGCTCCAGATGTCTCTTTGGGAATCCTAGCACTTTGTCATAAACAAAAAGGTTTATTTCAATTTTCGGCGACTGGCTGCAAGAAATTAATTTTCTTGGCCGGATAAATCCAGTACTTGTAAATATGGGTAGCTTTGGCTATGCAAGGGTGGATTTATAAATATATATATATATATATTATCGGGTTGGCGAGTTTATTATGGAAGGGGCATGCTCCCTATTTTTAGTTTTAGTTGTTTTATGCAATAAACATATTTAATTATAAGATTTAAGTAGAGTTATTCATTTAAAGTAGTGATATTATTTTTATTAGTATAAATTTTTTATTTTATTATTATTTATTTTATAGAAGAAGGGGCATGCTTCCTATTTTTAGTTTTAGTTGTTTTATGCAATAAACATATTTAATTATAAGATTTAAGTAGAGTTATTCATTTAAAATAGGGATATTATTTTTATAAGTATAAATTTTCTATTTTATTATTATTTATTTTATAGAAGAAGATATGAACTCAACATCATTTGGGTGTATGAACTCAACATCATTTGGGTATTTACAACATGAATTTAGTCATTAAGTCAAGTGTCTTTAAATTTTAAGTTACCATTGGAGATGGTAGTTGAAAGTTATTTCAACATCTCACCATTTTTATTATTCTTTTTTTTCGTAGGCATTAAATATTAGTGAGGGAGGATATAACATTAAATTATATGCATAGACCATAAATTTTTTAAGAAGAAATAAATGTCAAAGAATCGCATTGCATAATAGTTTGTTTTAGTATGGGTCATCTAAATAAAATTTAATTAAAAAAAAAGAATAATGGTCATAGGTGCAAAGGATTGAGAGGGGGATTATCAATTCTTGTTGAATGGATTTGGAGAAGATGTGACAGGAAGTGACAATGAAGCCTTAGAAGACAAGAATGCAAAACGCAAAAGCATGCACAAGGTGTAAAATAGTGGTGATTGCCAATTTATTAATAATATTTTATAAAACAATGTTTTGGATGTAAACTTATTTTTGAAATGAGGAAGGCGTGCGATAGAGAAAGAATGAGGCTTTTTGGGAGAAGTGGTGTAGGAGATGGAGATTTGGGCGAGGAAGCACATGATGATGATGCAGGCAAAGATAAGGATCCAGATAGCGTTGAGGATTCTTCCTTTTCGAGCCAGTTCTTGTTTGTTTTCTTTGGGGGTTGTTGTGCATTGGCTCCTTGTTGTGTGGGGGAAGGTTTTGTCCCCAAGTTCATTATGCTCAGCTCAGGATGGGCTCTCTTGTTTCCCTTGTGGAAGTACCCTTTTTTTTGGCCTTAGTAATTTGGGGTGTTTAGTGTGCTTCATGTGTGCTTTCTATTGAGATGGTGCCTCCCTCCTATTCAATTCTTGCCATTGTTCATGATGTCTGTAATGTGGTTATTTCTATTTGGTTTCTCCCAAAATTCATGGGGTTTGATTTGCATGTGGTGCTTGTGGTTGGTGGTGGGTTTCCTACTGCTGAGTTTGTTGTGGAGTGGTCTGGGGTCATTGCCTTGGTTTTGTGGGATGGGTGGATTCTTCTCTTCATGTTGTGTGTTGGCCTAGCCTTTTTTTTTGCATCATTGGGAGCCCTCGTGGCAGGTGTTGTGGTTTGGGGTTTTAGAGCTTGGCCCTCTTGAGGGCTAAGGTGGCCTTTTTGTCAACCCTTTCTCTTCTAAGGTTTTTGGTTTCCAAAGCTTGTGTTGGCCTTAAGTTGTTTGGCCCTCTTGTGGATATTTTTCTATCATACTCTGGTTTCTTTCTCTCTCTTGGGCATCCTTATTTCTCTCCTACCAGGTTTGACTGGGGTTTCTTGTGTTTACCCCTTTTTGATCTTGGGTTTTCTCTTATTATCATGTTAGTTTTGGCCACTATGGATGGTTGTGTTTTTGTTATTCTTTTTGAGGTGGCTTCTATGTTTTCAATTGTTCCTTTTCCTCTTGAGGCTATTTGGGCTAGCAACTTCTCTTGTGTTTCTATTGAGGTGGATTCTTGGGGGGTGTTAGCCTCCTTTAATGGTTCAATAACTAATCCCTTAAATCTATGACTCAGAGATTACACATCTTCACTAAGCATCTATCAGACTCATTATGAAGTTTCATTTAAGTTATCAACCTAGGGACATGAAATTGAAATGGGTCAGTACAATATGTGCACTAAGAATCTATTATGGCCATCATCACTTAAGAAAAGAGCAATGCTAGAATTGAAATACTAAAAATAACCAATAAAGGAAACAGAACTTAAGTTGATAACTAATCTAAACATGTGAATCTTAAATTAACACAAGGTACAAGAATAAAATTCCAAACAAACAGGCAGGAAACTACTCTGCCCAATTTCGTTGCAAGAACATGCACAAAGAAGAGTTATGTGGCTGCAGTAACAATCCTCTGTTGGAATGATACTAATTACTAAATGGAAAAGAACTACTAAACTAGATAAACAAAGTTCGTATAAAGTGGCCCCCTTGAGTGAGAATTCCAAGATTAACACAGGTGCCTGAAACTCCGAATATCATCTTATTTATCAAAACAAAAATACATAGAATATGACAACATGTTCTTAAACTGAATTCCAAAGTTGAAAAAATAAACTTACAACATCAGAGATCAATCAATTTCAAGAGATCATCTGAGCATTATTTATAGAAAGAAAAACTACCAACCAATCCTAACTAGCTGGTCGACCTTCTCCACAACATAAGGAGGGCACCATTTATTGAAAGCATGAAAAGAGGAAAGGAAAGATCATGCATGCGCTTAGCCAAGTCAAATAGGATTGCCTCAGCAGAAATATAGCACATCATGCCCCTAAATCGACTCACTAATAGTACATAATTAATAAAGAAAGTAGTTGCAATATTAAGTAGAGAAATCTTCCACTATATTGATCACTTGTTGACCTCTTCAACAACCTACTAGCTAGTAAGAGTCTCAATCCTTGCTGCAAGCATAATCATAACACCACTTTATTTGTACAAATCTGCAAAACACATTAGCACATATAAACAATCCACATTTCCCAAATCATCTGAAAAACAACATTCTTTTCAACACATGCACATTTAATAGATAATTACATAACATATGCATTAATATCATGAATTATTTCAAGGTCAAACTTAAACCTAAAAGATAACAGTTTCTAAGGGAATAACACAGTAAATGGTATCATCACAATATCAAAATCTAAAGTATCATCATGGATATCATAATAAATCCTTAGAAAATAGGACCATAAACTTGTATCATCATTCCCTTGAACCTAAGGTCTTGTTGGTCCTCCAACAACATGTTCCTTAGCCTAGTTAGGGTTCTCATATCACCAACTGGCAACTCTCCTACAACATGTTCTGCACCCTCTGAATCAGGATCCCAATAAAATGCATGCCTATATTCCAATCTATTCCACCTTGGCGTTTCTTCTGCTATATCATACCGATAGTACTTGTAGTTTGGAATTGGCCACAACAAGATGATGGTTGGAATATTAATGGGAACCAGTAATGTTTCTATGTTCTGCCAAGCTGTATATATCTAGGACATCTCCTCTATGCATTGCAACATAATTCTGCAGTGAATGTGGCTCAACTTGGCTTAGCTAGTCAGTTAAGCTATTCTATCTTTGTGAAAGGTGTCCTCTACTTGTTCATATTCTCTATAGGATTCTTCTTGCAAAGGCAACATTTTGTCCTTAAGCTCTGAAACATACGTAACTTGGTGCCATTCATAAAACATTGCTTCAAGATTATGAGATTCAACCTTGAGTGGCAAGGGTTCTTGTAATTCCTTTTCTCTGTAAGCTCTGAACTTCTCACCCCAACTATTTTCATTCTGAATTCAGGGCATAAATTCCCTCAAATGGATATCTCCAATATACATCAATGGGTTCCATTGATGGGCATCTAGGACAACATAATTATGTAGGTATAATTCACAGAGTAGGATCTTATTCTCTGTTGGAGATTCTTGGTAGGCTTGAAATAATTCCTCAGGGGTTTTGATAGAAGGATTTAATCCCGAAATTACCCTATAAAGTTGAAATTTTAGATATCTCTCCTTTAAATGCAATGTATAAACCCTTGGAGGGGTTCCACATTCCATTAATTGCGGCACTAATTCTACCACATCATCCACTTGTTTCTTTAAGTTAATGATCTCCTCATTTTCTCCCTAATTTCATTATCATTTTTCTCTATTTGTTTCTGCAATCTAAGGTTTTCTTTATCCCTCTTTTCTATTTCATCCAACAATTTCATCGATACACTATGCCATGAAGATACAAAAGGTCGATGAACACCTACCAAAAATTTCCTGGCAGCATGTTCTAATGGTGGTAGTAGTGGCTGCTCAAATTCTTGCTGAAGGGGTTTGTTCTGCTCTTGATATGATGTTTCTTCTCCTTATGCCTGTTCTGCAATCAAGGCAAGCTGATGTAGCCTTATCTTTGCATGTCCCTTAAATACATGCTCTTCAAATGTACTCTCCCCTTTATTATGTACTTCTTCCTCAGAGGCCACTACCTCTTTTCCAACTATTGTCTTTAGCCTAGGGATTTTTCTTAATGTCTCACCAACATCCTGTGCAACTAGCTTTGCCTTGGTTGTAGGGGTTTCCCTAGTTTCCGTTATTGCAGGAGGAACAATGTCTTCGATTTTCCATTTTCCAGGGCTAGGTTTTGTCATCTTAGAAGTCTCACCCCTAACATTTTCTTTTCCTTTTTCTACTTTCTTCCGCTGCCCTTGTTCTTTTCTAGTTGTTTCTCTGGTTTGGCCTGGAGTTTGAAACATAATATCATATGACTTGAAGGAGTTACTTCTTCCTTTGATTCATAAGAATCAACCTCTATGGCCGTGGCTGCAAGAGGGCTTGCTCTGGGTCTCACACTAGAGGTAGAAGCCCTAGGAGTGGCTGCAAAAAACTTCCTTCTTTTGCTAGACCTACGAGACTGAATCCTTTATTCCAAATTCTTAGGTCTAAATTGATATACATTTTCAAATTCCTCCCATGTCATACTAGAGACTTCTCATAAAGATTTCTCAACTAGAAATTTAATCAAATAGTGGTGAGACACAGAGTTGGTCCTACCTTTTTGAGTTTTAACTGCCATGATTTTCAACAACCTATAGAGAACATGGAGCACATTCATTCTCCTCCCATGCATTAGATGGCTTAAGAGTTTGAAGTGAATGTAGTGTAGACAAGACTGGTGACCATCACAGGTAATGTATTTGCAGATATGCATAGCTGCATGTATCCACTTGTCTGGAAGTGATGTTCTCCTTGTCCCCCGTTTATCGACAGCAAGTTGTGGATCACTAGGTTTAGTAAATTCTTCCCTTGCTGACCTTGCATCTTGAGATGCAAGGTATGGTTCCCCATTAGTGGGCAACCTTGTGACTTCTGCAATTCTTTCCTCTGTTACCACCACTTGCAATCCTTTTACCATTGCTTTGCCATTTGCAAAAGTTTGTAGATTTTTGATAGCAATGTCTTCATTAAAACTCCGCAACTTCAAGAAATAGTCTAGCCAACCATAATTTTGAAATTCTGCTTGACAAACCATGAACAATAGGTTCATTTTTAATTAGCAGACCACCCATTTTCCTGCAGTCACTTTCTAAAATAGTCCCCTGTTTCGTCCTCACTGAAAGAGTCGAATTTGCCTATTCTCTGTGTGAATTTATTTTTTATTTTTAGATTATTTGGACCCTACAACTTACCCTTTTTGGTTTGAAGTTTTTCGACTAAGAAAGACCGAGACAGAGGAAAAATCATTAATAAAAGTATTAAAAATACTTTCAAGAAAAATGGCGGTGCTTGTGACCTTTCAAGTGTCAAATCATTGGTTCAAATCAACTAAAAGACAACTAAAGGGAAGATATGATTCAAATAAACTAAAAGACAACTAATGGACGCGTTTTAATCCCCTCAACCTAAATTAAGGCATGTGTCCACATAGGATGAAGGGTCATGGAAATAATATGCTATGTAAATATCATAATTAATGAACATGATAAAAAGTAATGTCATTTAAGATAATAATGAAAGAAGTAATTGTTCGCATGTACCTGATAAATTGCATTTGCATGTCTCGGATTATGGCATGCATGGTACCTGTCAATCAATCAGTTAAGTAATAAATGTAGTATGAGGTAGAGTGTTATGATGGAGAGATTGATGGAAAAGAAAGAATTATGAAGTGAAGGTGGATGTATGGAATGAGAAGAGAATTAGATTTCCATTGAAGTGAAAATATTTATTATGATTTTGATGCATATGTGTCTTAGGCAAAAGGATGGTGGAGCGTCCTAAATTGTACGCACTTGCTAGGGTGGTACAATTTCACACCTAGTTTAGCACCCGCCTTGGCGCATTTTGGATTTTGCATTGCATTTCCCCTTTAGCACTTAATTAATTAAATTAATTAGGTCTAGGGTCTTATTTTATCATCTCCCATATCATAAAGTTGGGCCCTTTTCATTAAAGTGTGCCCCTTTCATTTTATTCTTCCAATACATCATTTAATCAAAAACCCTGATTAGGTCCTATTCTGAACTTGGGGGCTTGATTTCGGGGGTCAAAACATCTCGAAATCAGCTGTAATTCGGGATTCTCTCTAAAATCATCATATCCGACGGCCCTAAAAATTTGGTGAAAAGTTGTCGGGACCATGGCGCCCGGAGAGGACCATGGCGCCCGGAGTGCACATGGTCCCGGACATTTTTCCCAAAATTTTAGGAGTGCAATCCAATCATAAAATAAAGCTTAACCCCAAGAAAATGGTGGGAGATTCAATCTCTAGGTCAGCCAAAAGTTGAATTTAAGACCTAGGGTTTCATATATAAGAGCTCTCTTTCTTCATTTGAAAGGATCGAATTTTGTTTTCAAGAACCTCATATGCAGTGAAAGAGCAGATCTTTGCAGACTTCAACAACTTTCAACATCTCTCTATCAAGCATTTATCAAATCCATTCATCCATTTAGGGCTTGGAAGACATTGAAGAACAATAGGAGATTACCGACTGAAGATTGGCTTGTACCTCTCCCTTGGGGGTTGGGTATGATTTAATGTTGTTTTCATGTCTTTGCATAAGCTTCAATGTATCATTTATCCATGCTTTAGATCACTTTGCATCTTGATTTAGAGCATTTATATTATCATTTACAAGAAATTAGGGTTTACTTTCCAGGTTGCTCTAGTTTGCTTACTTGCATTTTAGATCTTGGACACACACAAGGTCTGCACACACATTACTTTTACGATACAACTTGGCTATTCGTGGAGGTGGAAATCACCAAAGAGGGGGTTTGACTAAGGAAAATCCATATATAGCCACCCACCACACCTTTTCAGATATAAGAGCAGGTTTCAGAATTCGGACGACGCCGCAAGTTACAGATCCGGGAGGAGCAGACCGAGACAGAACTTCACACCAAGTTTCAGAGAAAAAGACGAGGACAGGGGCGTGGGGTGCCCTGGTCTTGCTAGGATAGGGGCGTTGGGTGCCCTAGTCCCTGGGACAGGGGCGTTGGGCGCCCTGGTCCTTCTGTCAGATAGAAAGTTTTCAGCACTTTCCGACAGCTTTCTAGGTTGCAAAACAGCAGTTTCAGGAGCAGTTTCAGGGGCAAAATCAGGACAGTGGCGCCTGCGCCCCCGTCCCGAACATTTTCACTCAGATTTTAACTCTGGGTATGCATCTGCATTCTTGTCTTGTCCTTGTGTTTACAGCTTTCCATTGTTTAATCTCAATTCTACAATCTTGTGCTCAAAGTTACTAGTTCAAACTTACACTTTAGGGTTAATAGTTGAACTTGCATCATTCTATCTATCATTTGCAACAAAGGAATAGAAATCCTAATAGGTAGCCCGTGGCTCTCTCTTCTACAAAAAGAAGTAGCCAATTGTGTGATACCTCTAGGCTCTTTCGTATTCCATAAGTGTGTGATTGAAAGTGAGATTAGGGCATGTTTGCTTAGTGTCACTTTTTCCCCCACACATTTTGGTGAACCCGACGTGAATTCCAATCTTCTCTGATTCTGATTTATGTTTTCAAATTTGAGTGTTTATGCTATTTCAAATTCAAATTTATATTTACAAGTTTTAATTTCTTGCAAGATTCAAAAATTTAGAGGAAATTTTGCTAAAACCCTAATTTTTCAATTCAAAGTCGAACTTGTGGATAGCTTAATTGGGATCAATAATTTCAAATCTGATTTAGGAACTCATTTGAATCATAAATTTCATTTTCTAAATCTACATTCTAAGTGCTTGCATTGGTTAAAATTAAACATTTCCTTCTATTTTGCATGTGTTATCATTTGAAAGAGGAATGATGCATTCATTTCATAGATGTGATAATGGATTAGCTTCCCTTGTTTCAATTTTTCCTTCTCCTAAAGAATCTCCCCCCATCTATAACAACATTTTAGTGCCTAAAAGAGTTGCTACCAATCCCTTTGAGACTCTCCCATGCTCTAAGGATGAAGACTTTAAGAGTGATCTTAACAACTCTCCTAAAATGTGCCCTTCCTATTTAGCTATCCTAGAGGAAGAGAATGATATCATAAACACCTTTCTTAATGTTACTTCACCTTCCCTACATGATGCCTCTCTAAGTGAAAAGGTATTGATGGACATTGACTTATTTTCTCCTAAAGTTGGTCCTTCCAATGGGGGCATGTTAGTGCAACAAGAGGTTATGAACACTTCTTTCAAAGATCTCCTTCCTAAGCATGAATCTTTGGAGAAATATGTTCATGTTCCTCCTAAAAAACACTCCCTTCATGAGGATCCTTTTGTGCAAGAAGATGACATTATCCCTACATTTCCTAGTGATGGCATTTCCTTTTCCAACAAAATTCCCACTAGAGATGATGAATTAATGATGAATGCTTACCCTTCTCCTAAAGTTTGTTTTACTCATAAGCATCCTTTAGAGAAAGAAGATGAAATAATAAGCAATTTCCTTAATTTTCTCTCCCCTAAAGATCATATTGAACATATTTTGAGGAAAGAGGATGAGTTTAACACATCTATTGATGCTCTCCCTCCAAAGGATAAGGAATTAATAAACAATGTTATCTCCTCTCCCGAAATTGACAATACTTCAAACATTCCTTTCAACAACCTCACTATTTGGGATGAACCATTAGAAGAGGGTGTAGATTATTCTCTTCCCCATGAGAGAACCCTAGCCAAAGGGGATGAAATCAAGATTGAAAAATCCCTTGATAGTTTCTCACCTTCCTTGAATCTCAATTATTCTCCCTCTAAAAATAAAGCATCTCCCTCTCCTCAACTTGGTTCTACTCATAAGGATACCCTAGTTCAAAGCAAGATGGTTAACATCTCTTTCAAAGATCTCCCTCTCAAGAGTGAGACTTTAGAGAGTAATGTTGATCCTTCTCCTAGAGTTTTTATTCCCCATGTAGAACCTTTGATGATAGAGGATGATATGACCTTTCCTAGTATTACTTTGCCTACTAGAACATCAATGCCTACCCCTTGTCTCTCTCCTAAAATTGATTTAATCCGTGATGAGATTTTAGTGCAAGAGAAGAATATCAACAATTCTTCCAACACTTTTGTTCTTTCCTCTAAACCATCCTCAATTAATTTGATACGTGTAAATGAAACACCTAACAAACCTCTCTTCACTGTCTAAGGTGCTTGTCCTTCTCAAAATTCTCAACCTTTAAATAAGCCTATCTTAGTGGTTCAAGGTGGTTATGCTAATGATTCTTTTTGCACTCCTAAGAAACCTATTATTACTGTGCAAGGAGGTTATTCTACTAAGAGCCCTTATGAGTATGCTAAGCAACTGACTAGAGAGAGTTATAATGCGGTTGCTCATACCTATAACACAAGAAACAATAGGCAACCTAATCCTCCTCCAGTTATCCCAAGTTCACTTCCTCCTTACCAACCTATTCTTCCTCAAGCTCCTCGTATTTCACAAATGCTTAGTAAGGACGATGATCTCATAGAACAACTTAAAGCTACCCCTGCTAAGATATCCCTTTGGGATTTGATCCAAACTTCTTCTGCTCATCATGGAATGTTACAAGATGCCTTGAAAGATTTGAATGTTCCTCCACCTAATACATCTAGTAATATAGTGTCTTTGGTTAACTCTGTGATGAATCCTAAAGCTCAAATTGTGTTTACTCAAGATGAGTTACCTACTAGTGAAATTCAACAGCAATATGATCCCTTGATGATTTTGGTTATCATAAATGACACTGCTATAAGACGAACACTGGTAGATAATGGTTCTGGCCTTAATGTGTGTAGCATTAATCTATTGCATAAGATGAAAGTGGATACATCCCTTATTGAGCCTGACTCTCGTCCCATTCGAGGCTTTGATAATGTGGCTAAGTCTTCATTAGGTATTGTCACCTTACCCATCATAGTGGGACCTGTTACTTTGCCTACTCCTATCCATGTTATGTCGGGAAATCTAACATACAACTTGTTATTAGGGAGACCTTGGATTCACAATATGCAAGCTGTCCCCTCTACATTGCATAGACAAGTTAAATTTATTTATAATAATAAGACATATACCTTGATAGGTGATACTAATTTTCAAGCTTGTTTGCAAACATCTACTTCGAAAGGGAGTTCTTCTAAGCCTTCCTCTTCTAGTGATGACTTGTTAAACAAGATACCTATGGATGAATCATCACCCTCTGATAATCAAAATTCTTTGGATGAGTCTGAAGTTCCTGAAGAAGATTTTTCTCAACTTGAATCTACACATGAAAAGGCTTTTGATCCTGAGAAGGTTCTCGCAGAAGACGATTGGGGATCTCTTGATTTCAATCCCACCTTTGTAGGTGAGTATAGGGTTCCTCCTAGAGAGCTTAAAGTTAAAAAGAAGAAAGAAACTAGAGATCAATAAGTCTTACCTGAACCTATGAGCAATAATTTTGTGGCGGCTTCTCAAAATCCTTCTCCTCACACCTCTAATTCTGAAGAATTTGATTCTTTGTCTTATGAAAAACCACCTTTTCTTTCTGAAATGGCTAATCGTTATGGTCATGGTTTTCACATTTTGGCTAAGAGTGGCTATAGTGGAAATGGTTGTGGCGCAAATGAACAAGGAATTAAAGTTCCTTTAGAACATAACATGCATGAATATTCATTTGGACTTGGATATAATCTTTCTAAGCCCACCAAAGCATCTAAAAGACCATCTCTCAATGTGAATGCTATATTTAGTGGTGATGATGATCTCACTTCAACAAAATCATCTTCTACTTCTATCAACCCTCATTCCCCTCATAAGGAAATCTTGGCGATGAACAAATCTCTTTATGACTCCCCTCAAATTTCTAAATCCACTTATGAATCTTTATCTCCTATTCATCATAAAGTCCTTTCCTCCAGGGATAAGGCTCTAATAAATTACACTCATCCCTCTTCTAAGATTTCTTGTGACTTTCCTTCTTCAATTTTTATCATTTTATACATGTTTTTGACCTCACTTATAGTTGAGCATTTAGCATGGCATATTCAAATACCTCATTCAATCCATCATGTCTTTAAATAACATTAATGGCTATTATGTTGCTCATCATTATGTGACATTGGTAGCTCATTTACTGGGGGCTCATTGTCATTCATGATGGTACAATTTCAAATGCAATCATATTTTTGAAGCAACATAATAGACTAATTTTTCTATGTTATCTCTTGTTCCTATGGGGTAATAACGTGGAAATATTGATCATCTTTTCTTTAGAATCCTCTTTTCCTAGATATGGGAGAAGATGTGTATTCTCTTTCTTATCCTACCCACTTCTTGTGAGGAGCATTTTACATACACTAATGTCTTGCTTGCATGAACTCATGTGAGTATGTAGTACAATTTGCTTATGTCTAAATCTCTCCCTGGAAGATTGTGTAAGTCCTTCTCATTTATCCTTGGGAGGCAATGATCTTTTCTTATTTTTATCTAAGGATCCACTTTTTCCTATTTTCATGGATGGTGTGAACTTTATTACTTGATGTTATTCCTTGTATGCATTTGTTGTTGTTTGTTCAAGGATTCTCTCTTACAAGAGGTGTAAGTCCTTGACTACAACCTCTTTTGCACTTGGTAAAATACATCCATAATGAATTCACTCTCCCAATTGGGTTAAAAAGAGCGTCATCCTTCATTAAGAATCACTTTCACCTTGCAAAAGAAGGAAGTATTGCATTCTTATTCTCTTCTTTGTCTTATTCTAGAAGATGTTTTCTCTTGGGGATAGGTGTCTTTTGAACAAAGATCTCTTCTCCTCTAAGGATCTCCTTTACACATACTACAAGATATCCCTTTTCAACTATCTTATCCTTGCTTAAAGAGTGCAAAAACTCCCTTGCTTGGATCTATGACATTGTTGCATTTTTGGGGTATCTTCTTTTGTGATGAAGGTAGGTATCCTTGTTCTACTTTGCTTATGACATAAACATTACACTTTTTGAGCAATGGGTCATTCTCGGAACTAGAGCACAGACTCTTAGAGTGAGATGTCTCCATTTTTCTTTTATGCAAGGTGATTATTCTCGGAACCAGAGCACAGACTCTTAGAGCGAGATGTCACACTTTTGTACTATACATATACAGGTTGTAGCATACTCGGGCATAAACTCCTATGAGATGCTTCTAACCTCACTTACACACACATGCACGAGGTTGAGTGGAACTAGCGGCATAAGGCTAGACTTTCTCACTCTCCTCCCTTACATGGATCACCTAGACAGACTCTAGAGGCTAGTTTTCCATGTCCTTTGTCCCATGGATCACCTAGACAACATCTAGGGGTGAGAAGTCCATGTTTTCTCTCTCACTATTCTTCTCATGGATCACCAATGTGTGTATTCATGGTTTTTTCCTTTCTTTTCTTCTCTTTGCATTTTGTTTCCATTTACATCCTTCATCTTGTGTTAGACAACTCTCAAATCCTCACACTCTTTGTTGTGCTGGAATTGAGATTTAGTCCTCTTTCTTACCAAATGATTCTCCATTAGTTTTTGATCTCATATAAAATCTTCTTGTGAGCATTTGTCATCAATATTCTTTAACAATTCGAAGTGGTAAACATGATACCCTGTTTCAACTCACTAAAATTAGCAAGCCGAAACAGGGGGGGGCATATAGCTACCCTCGAATTTTCATCACCTTCCTTAGTAAGCATTAGGTGATTTTGTGATCTAACGTGTGTTTTGTAGGGTGCGGTTCCTAACTGTGTACTGCAGATACCGCTGGGGCTTCGTTTGACAGACTTATGGATATATCCTTTTTCAAATAATGTTTACTTTCCTGTACTTTAGCTTGCATATGCACGTAGTACTCATATGACCGCTAAAGTGGGGGCTAAATGTAGCGTCGTAAATTGTACGCACTTGCTAGGGTGGTACAATTTCACACCTAGTTTAGCACCCGCCTTGGCGCATTTTGCATTTTGCATTGCATTTCCCCTTTAGCACTTAATTAATTAAATTAATTAGGTCTAGGGTCTTATTTTATCATCTCCCATATCATAAAGTTGGGCTCTTTTCATTAAAGTGTGCCCCTTTCATTTTATTCTTCCAATACATCATTTAATCAAAAACCCTGATTAGGTCCTATTTTGAACTTGGGGGCTTGATTTCGGGGGTCAAAACATCTCAAAATCAGCTGTAACTTCGGGATTCTCTCTAAAATCATCATATCCGACGACCCTGAAAATTTGGTGAAAAGTTGTCGGGACCATGGCGCCCGGAGAGGACCATGGCGCCCAGAGTGCACATGGTCCCGGACATTTTTCCCGAAATTTTAGGAGAGCAATCCAATCATAAAATAAAGTTTAACCCCAAGAAATTGGTGGGAGATTCAATCTCTAGGTCGGCCAAAAGTTGAAATTAAGACCTAGGGTTTCATATATAAGAGCTCTCTTTCTTCATTTGAAAGGATCGAATTTTGTTTTCAGGAGCCTCATATGCAGTGAAAGAGTAGATATTTGAAGACTTCAACAACTTTCAACATCTCTCTATCAATCATTTATCAAATCCATTCATCCATTTAGGGCTTGGAAGACATTGAAGAACAATAGGAGATTACCGACTGAAGATTGGCTTGTACCTCTCCCTTGGGGGTTGGGTATGATTTCATGTTGTTTTCATGTCTTTGCATAAGCTTCAATATATCATTTATCCATGCTTTAGATCACTTTGCATCTTGATTTAGAGCATTTACATTATCATTTACAAGCAATTAGGGTTTACTTTCTAGGTTGCTCTAGTTTGCTTACTTGCACACACACAAGGTCTGCACACACATTACTTTTACGATACAACTTGGCTATTCGTGGAGGTGGAAATCACCAAAGAGGGGGTTTGACTAAGGAAAATCCATATATAGCCGCCCACCACACCTTTTCAGATATAAGAGCAGGTTTCAGAATTCGGACGACGCCGCAAGTTACAGATCCGGGAGGAGCAGACCGAGATAGAACTTCACACCAAGTTTCAGAGAAAAAGACGAGGACAGGGGCGTGGGGTGCCCTGGTCTTGCCAGGATAGGGGCGTTGGGTGCCCTAGTCCCTGGGACAGGGGCGTTGGGCGCCCTGGTCCTTCTGTCAGATAGAAAGTTTTCAGCACTTTCCGACAGCTTTCTAGGTTGCAAAACAGCAGTTTCAGGAGCAGTTTCAGGGGCAAAATCAGGACAGTGGCGCCTGCGCCCCCGTCCCGAACATTTTCACTCAGATTTTAACTCTGGGTATGCATCTGCATTCTTGTCTTGTCCTTGTGTTTACAGCTTTCCATTGTTTAATCTCAATTCTACAATCTTGTGCTCAAAGTTACTAGTTCAAACTTACACTTTAGGGTTAATAGTTGAACTTGCATCATTCTATCTATCATTTGCAACAAAGGAATAGAAATCCTAATAGGTAGCCCGTGGCTCTCTCTTCTACAAAAAGAAGTAGCCAATTGTGTGATACCTCTAGGCTCTTTCGTATTCCATAAGTGTGTGATTGAAAGTGAGATTAGAGCATGTTTGTTTAGTGTCACTTTTGCCTCCACACAGATGGACACATGGTTCACTTCCTTTAGCTGTTGGGGAGGTGGTGAATTGCTGCATGAACTTCTCTTTTAAAGTTGTCTTGTGATATAAATGCAAACGATGAGCATTGAATAGAAATTTAAATCTAACATGGTTAATTGTGGTAAGTTGAACAACTCCATTGGAAAATACTTCTGCTAACTCATTCCTGTTAATGCATTAGTAGCTTCTGCAAGATAAGACTCTCCTAACCTATTAATCTCCTTTGTTTTGTTTTGATTATGCTATCTGATTTATGCTTTCCGAACTGAATATGTTTATCGGATTACAACATTCATCATGATTATGATATTGACATTGATAAAAGAAGGATTAGATCGACGACTTGCTTAACATAGTTAAGCATCGATCTAATGCTATCAGGCTAGTAACCCGATAGCACATTAATGTTGATCCATAAATGGATTGACATTAATATGTTATCAGGGTATTAACCTGATAGCATATAGAATGTTGTTGTTATTGAGTTTAGTTCATAAACCTGTTCAGGCCATTAACAAAGAATCTTAACTAAACACCGCTTCAAACAAGAGTTTAATTATTAATGTTAGTTACCAAACATAACATAGATCGAGATGTGCACTATGAAGAGGCACCGATCAATGGGTGCCTTGATCGGTCATGTCTAAATGACATGACCAGTCAAGACATCCATTGATTGGTCCTCTAAACATATAAAGCCCGATATGAGTCATTTGGAGAAGATATAGAAAATGTAAATGATCTCTCTCCTTCAGCCTGCAAACGAAACAATAAAATATTAGACAATATTATCACATATATATAATAGTTCTTTTATTGCAATTGAATATAACTTTACATGGTATCAGAGCCAAGTTGATCGAACTTGAGGCTATTCAATTTTGTGAATAATTTAAGAACAAGGTTATATACTACATCACATTTCTCCAATGGCCAGCGCAATCAGATTCGAAGACAGACTCGGAGGTGGCGATGATTTTTCAGCTTGGAAGTTCAGTATCCAGATGATCTTAAAGGAGAACAAAGTGGATTCATTTGTTCAAACTAAAAATGATCAACTTGAAAATGAACCTGACAAAACCGCATGGATTGAAGGAAATGAAAAAGCAATCAAAATAATAGTTGATGGGGTGAGAAAAAACATAATGCCCATCATAAGAAAACATCAGACAACCTATAAAATGTTCAAAGCACTTGAAAGCACATTTGAGATATCAAATGCAAGTCGAACTCTGGCATTAAAATGAGAAATAAATCATATGACCATGAACAAGGGAGAGACAATCAATGCCTACTTTATGCAGATATCAATTCTAAGAGATGAACTAGCAACTCTGGATTATGAGATCCAAAGCAAAGAGTTAACACTCATTGCTCTAGATGGGTTGCCTAGTGGATGGAGTACATTCGTCCAAGTCATCAGTGCAAGGTCCAAGTATCCTAAGTTTGAAAGATTAAGGGATGATTGTCTTCAAGAAGAATCAAGATTGAACAAGATGGGAATAAAACAAAAGAACATAGATGAAGACCTTCAAGTCCTAAATACTAGCCAAATAAGACAACCAAGAAGAAGAAATTTAGGAAGAGGAAGGGTCATCAAGGCAAGAACACTTCAAAGAAAGACCTATCACATATTCAATGCTATAGTTGTGATAAGTTCGGACACTTTGTTGCAAAATGTCCAGAGAGAGCCAAACAAGCCACATTTGCCAGAGCAAGAAAATCTAAAAGAGAAGATGACTCCCTGAACTATGTCCTCTACTCAACACTTACAAGCCATGCATCAAATAAATATAAATCCTAGGTGATCGAAAGTGGTTCATCTAGACACATTACAGGGTTTAGAGAAGTGCTAGACTCCATGACAGAGGACAATGAAGAGGAAGTAACCATCAGAGATGATTCCTCACATCTTGTTAGAGGAATTGGTTCCTGCACCATCAAACTAAAGATAGGCATATCATTGCAACTCGAAGAAGTATTATATGTCCCTGGCATCAAGAGAAATCTAGTCTCCATATCAACCCTAGAAGATAATGGATATAGAGTAACCTTCATGGAGAACAAGGTGTTGGCTTGGCCGAGAAACTCTTCCATCAAGAAATCTAAAGTCATTGGTCAAAGACGAGGCTATTTGTATGAGCTATGCATAGAGCCCAACCTAGCCCTAATTCATGAGGCAACAAATGCAAATGAGGTTTGGCATAGAAGAGTAGGCCACCTGAATTATAGAGCTTTGTCATCTATGGGAAACCTTGTCACAGGTTTACCTAAGTTGCAGCAATATCATTTAGAGGCATGCAAGGGATGTGCCCTAGGTAAAAATATCAAGGGTGCCTTCCATAATAGTACTAGGATAACAAGCAAAGTGTTAGAGTTAGTTCATTCTGATGTATGTGGACCCATGTCCGCTCCCTCTCTAGGAGGATGTTTGTATTATGTAATTTTTGTTGATGACTACTCTAGGAAAACTTGGATCTACTTTCTGAAGTGTAAAGAATCAGAAGAGATCCTTAGTAGGTTTGAAGAGTTTAAATCACTGACAAAGAACTACACAGGTAAAAAAATCAAAACCCTAAGGACTGATAATGGGGGGGAATACACATCAGAATTATTTAGAGATTTCTATAAAAACTTAGGGATTAAGAGGGAGTTAACAATACCTTATAATCCTTAATAAAATGGGGTAGTTGATAGGAAAAATAGGACAATTGTAGAAGCTACCAAAGCCATGATTCTTGATCAGAATCTAAATATCAATCTTTGGGTAGAAGGAACTAACACTGTTGTGTATATACAAAACATATGTCCTCACTCTCATCTTGAAGATAAAACTCCCGAGGAAGTATTTACCAAACTAAAACCAGATATCAACCACCTTAGGATATTTGGGTGTCCTGTCTATATACATGTACCTAAAGAGAAAAGACTAAAACTGGAACCTTCTGAAAAAATGGGAATACTTGTAGGATATAGTGAAACATCTAATGCCTATAGAATATATATACATGGTCATAAAAATATTGAACTTAGTAGGGATGTAATCTTTGAAGAAGACTTAGCCTTCAAAAGAGCCTTAAGTACAATAGAGCCTGAAATCTAGATCCCCATTCCTAACGTAGAAGAAGACCCTACTCTTGAGCTTAAGAGGGAGAATCTTGAGGAAACTATAGGTGAAATTCCAATCCCACCTAGAGAAAACCTCAAGAAAAGACCTCTATGGGCCACCAAGACTGTAGCAGAAGCTCAGAAGTTTGTTGCTCCTTCATAAACCTTCAGGGAAAGCAAAAGACCTAATAAATTCACTAGCTATGTTTCTCTCATGAATGATCTCTCTAAAAATGAACCAAACAATGTATCAGATGCACTTAAACATCAAGTATGGAAGGATACCATGTTTGAAGAGTATCAATCCATTATGAAAAATGATGTTTGGGAAATTGTTCCTAGGCCAACCAAGAAATCTGTGGTTTCATCTAAATGGTTATTTAAAATCAAATATGCTGCAAACGACATTATTGAGAAACACAAGGCTAGATTTGTGGCCAGAGGCTTCTCACAAAGGGAGGGAATAGACTATGAAGAAACTTTTGCACCTGTTTCCAGGTATACATCAGTAAGAGCTGTATTAGCCATTGCAGCAACAAAAGGATGGAAGGTACACCAAATGGATGTTAAGACAACATTTCTAAATAGTGAAATCTCAGAAGAAGTCTACCTAGAGCAACCTAAAGGGTTTGAAATTTATGATGCAAAGTCTCATGTGTGCAGACTCAAGAAAGCTCTCTATGGGCTTAAACAGGCCCCCAGGGCCTGGTATGAAAGAATTGACACCTATCTCTCAGGACTAGGTTTCTATAAAAATGATGCAGATCCTAATCTCCACTACAAAAGAAATAAAGGTGATATGCTAATGTTGATTTTATATGTTGATGACTTATTAATCATAGGAAATGACCATCTTATAGATTAATGCAAGAATGATCTATCCAAAGAATTTGATATGAAGGACTTAGGACTCCTTCATTACTTCCTAGGATTGGAAGTATGGCAGAATTCTAACAATATTATACTAAACCAAGGAAAGTATACCTTGGACATCTTGAAGAGATTCAGAATGCATAATTGCAGACCTATGACCTCTCCCATGGAAACAAATTTACATAAACTTAGAGAAGCAGCAGCAGAGTCACAATCTACTGATCCTACACTCTACAGACAAATGATTGGGTCCCTGATGTATCTGGTGAATACAAGGCTAGCTATATGTTATGTTGTCAATGCCTTAAGTCAGTTTATGTGTGAGCCTAAGGAAATTCACTTGATTGCAGTGAAACACATTATGAGATACTTACAAGGTACTCTAAACCTTGGTCTCAAATATGAGAAAGTCAATCTAGACCTACATGAATTTACAAACTTAGATTGGGTTGGGAGTGTGACTGACAGGAAAAGCACTTTAGGGTGTTGCTTCAGTTTGGGATTAGCCATGATATCTTGGATCAGTAGAAAACAGTCTTCTGTAGCTCAGAGTTCCACCGAGGCCGAGTACATTGCAGCTTCCATGGCTACTCGAGAAGCAGTATGGCTTAGGAAGTTGCTTGTGGGACTATTTGGTGAACCTATGAAACCCACTGTCATCCATTGTGACAACTAGAGCTGCATAAAGCTTTCTATAAATCCAGTATTTCATGATAGATCTAAGCATATTGAGATTCCATACCATTATGTGCGAGACATGGTAGACAAAAATGTGATCAATTTGGAATATGCTAGCACAGGAGATCAGACTGCAAATATTTTGACCAAACCACTTTCCAGAGTGAAGGTTGATCACTTTAGAAAAGGTTTAGGTATGATAGAAAGGTAATCTGCTTTGTAAATAAGATGTTTAATGTGTAAACTTCTTTTGTCATGTTGAGAAATTCTGGGTTTCACCCCCTGTGTTCATATCTAAGAGGTGATGATCTCTCAGATGATGAACACTTGTATACAAAAATCATAAGGTGACGATCTTATGATTCTCTAACTAGTTATCATGTTGGATCTCTGGTATGTCATGGATGCGCCATGATGGTGTTGTGATAAAACATTTGTATAAAATGCTTGTGCATATATCACAACCTGGATAAGATGAGAATTTAATCATCCTCATATGTTTATCCTTAGTATTGCGTGTTTAGGCAATACTGATATCACGTGTTTAGGTGATATCTCGTCATAATGAAATAATGAATCTTTTATATCACATGGTTAGAGTGATGTTTTATATTTGTATCTCGTGTCCTCATGATACTTCATATCATGTGTATTGATGATATATATTTTGGAGATTGACATTATGAAAAAGAAATGTGATGCAAGTTACTTTATCTATCTTCCAAAGCTAAGAGGGAGTGTTAATGTATTAGTAGCTTCTACAAGATAAGACTCTCCTAACCTATTAATCTCCTTTGTTTTGTTTTGATTATGCTATCTGATTTATGCTTTCCGAATTGAATATATTTATCAGATTACAACATTGATCATGATTATGATATTGACATTGATAAAAGAAGGATTAGATCGACGACTTGCTTAACATAGTTAAGTGTCGATCTAATGCTATTGGGCTAGTAACATGATAGCACATTAATGTCGATCCATAAATGGATGGGCATTAATATGCTATCGAGGTATTAACTTGATAGCATATAGAATGCTATTGTTATCGAGTTTAGTTCATAAACCTTTTCAGGCCATTAACAAAGAATCTTAACTAAACACCACTTCGAACAAGAGTTTAATTATTAATGTTAGTTACCAAACATAACATAGATCAAGATGTGCACTATGAAGAGGCACCGATCAATGGGTGTCTTGATCGGTCAAGACATCCATTGACTGGTCCTCTAAACATATAAAGCCCGATATGAATCATTTGGAGAAGATATAGAAAACGTAAATGATTTCTCTCCTTCAGCCTTCAAATGAAACAATAAAATATTAGACAATATTATCACATATATATAATAGTTCTTTTATTGCAATTGAATATAACTTTACAATTCCTTGGTTGGAACTATTTTTTATTAATGTATTTATCATGCCATTTTATCCGTTGAGCTTGTACAACTTCAATGTGATGAAGGGTCGCCTTCCTCATTTCATCTAAGTTATTGAGCTTTATGATCCTTTTTGTTTGTGCTGTTGATAGGTTTATTTCTAAATTTAATGTAGTCCTTAAAGTTCTATGTTCAAACTCAATTGGCATCATGGCTATTTTTCCATATAATAGTTCAAATGGAGTGGAACCATTGGTTGTTTTCCATATGGTTTTGTAGGCCTAGATATCTTCCGACAATCTATTGGCCCAATCTTTCCTATGAATGACCACTATTTTTTGTCAGAACTGCTTCAATTTATAGGTTTATGATTTCAACTTTCCCATTTTACTGAGGATGGTAATGGGTAGATTTCCAATGCCTAATGTTGTATTCATTAACTAGTGTAGTAATAAGGGTTGATGTGAATTGAGCTCCTTGATTTGTTACTATTTCCCTTGGAACTCCATATCTAGTGAAGATATCTTCATAAGGGAATTTTGTAACCTTATTATCCCTTGCATGTTTCATTGGCTTATCTTCAACCCATTTAGTGACATAGTCAGTACATATTAGGATATAGGAATTACAATTTGATGGTGGATCAATTGGACCTACAAAATCCAGGCCCCATTTGTCAAATGGTGTAATTACAACTTGAGGGTAAAGGAGCATCTCATCTGTTTTGGTTTAATGTCCCATTCTCTGACATCTATCACACTTCCTGATATATTTTCTTGCATATTTATGAAGTGTGGGCCAGTAATAACCTGTGTTGAGGATTTTCATTGTTGTCCTTTTGGCAGAAAAATGTCCTCCAAAGGGTTCATCATGACATGTATGCAAAATGTCACAAGTTTCATCTTCTCTGACACTTCTTCTCAACACATGATCTGGGCTAGTATAGAACAAACATCCTTCAATCCATGAAAAAGGAAAACTTTTCTCAATGAGAATTCTTCTCTCTTTAGGAGAGAAGTGAGGAGGCACCTTCCATGCAACCAAATAGTTTTCCATGTTTGCATACCAAGGTGTATGCATATAGATTGAAGACAAGTTCTCATTAGGAAAAGTGTCATCAATTACCTGAGTATCATCTAATGTAGTCAATCTAGTCAATAAATATGCTATAACATTAGCTTTTCCAGGCTTGTCTACTATTGTGATATCAAATTCTTGCATCAATAATAATCATCTTGCCAATCTTCTTGTGATAATTGATTTATTCATAAAATGTTTGATTGTTGCATGATCAATATGGACAAAGATCTAATATCCTGTTATATAATGCTTGAATTTGTTGAGGGCATAGATGACTGCTAACATCTCTTTCTTTGTGACTATATAATTAAATTCAGCCCCTTGCAGATTCTTGTTGATAAAATAGATTGCATACTCAATCGATGCCTAATTTTGGCCCAAAATGACTCCTATTTCATAATGTGATGCATCTGTATAAATGTGGAATATAAACTCCCAATTAGGACCTTTGAGCATAGGTTCTTGTGTTAATGCTTCTTTTAGACTAGAGAATGCTTTTTCACAATCTCTGTCTAATGAAATTTTGATCTTTAGTCAAAAGGCTATAAAGTCATCCTACAATTTTGCTGAAGTCCCGTATGAATCTCCTGTAATACCCTGCATGTCCCAAAAAACTCATGACATCCTTTTGTTTTGTAGGTTTAGGAAGACCAGAAATGATTGCAATCTTGGCTGGATCTATTTGTATTCCTTTTTGAGAGATGTAGTGACCAAGGACCACTCCTTGTTGCATCACCATGAAACACTTTTCACTATTCAAAGACATATTATGATCTTGACTTCTTTGCAACACTCTCTAGTCTTTTTTATGCTTCAACAAAGTTAGTGCCATAAGTTGTAAAATCATCCATATAAATTTCCATACACTCATGTGAAATGTCTAAAAATATACTTATTACTACTCTTTGGAAAGTTGTAGGTGCATTGCAGAGACCAAATGGAAGCATTTAATAGGCATAAGTTCCCCATGGGAAAGTGAAAGATGTCTTCTCCTGATATTCTAGGGAAATTTGTATTTGATTGTAGTCACTGAAACCATCTAGGAAAAAAAAATTGTTTCCCTGATAGTGAATCCAATACTTGATCTATAAAAGGAAGTGGAAAATGATCCTTCTTAGTAGATGCATTAAGCTCTTTGTAATCTACACAAACCATCTATTTTCCATTATTTTTGGACACTATCACTAGAGGGGATACTCATTGACTGTCAGAGATTGGGTATATAAATCCCACATCTAGTAGTTTTTAATCTCACTTTTTACTATTTCCCTCAATGCAGGATTGATTCTTCTTTGTGGCTGCCTTACTGGTACACAACCATCTTTGATATAGATCTTATGAGTACATAATTTAGGATCAAGACCCTTCATGTCATGGTAACTCCAAGAAAATGCTTGTTTATGATTGTTTAACAGGCTTGTCAAGGAAAATTATAGCTCTTGGCTAAGCTGATTATTGATGTTCAAATATTTTCCTTCTACAAATGGTATTTGTGCAGTCAGTTCTATCATGTCCATCTCACTAACATTTGGCATTTTCAATTCTTTGGGTAACAAGGTGGGAAAAATATCCATTGTTGCAGCTGCAACATTCAGAAGAGGCATTGGCAAAGGACTTTTTGAACTAAATGCATGGTGGGATAGTTTTGCATGAGCCTCATAATTATTCTGGATGATTTGGGATAAAATTTCATCTTCATCATACTGTTGCAAGAAATGGCTTCTGTCTATCATCATTAGATTTACCATTGAATCAATGTCTTTAGCTTCTTCTCCAATATTGGGCTAGATAGGATTGTCTATGTATTGGGTTGGTTGAGAAGGCAGATATATTAGCAACTTTTTAGTATTTCTACCATTAGAGATGGTCATATCTCCTGAACGACATCCTATATAATAATCTGTTGTGGCCAACCATTTCCTTCACAAGATAATAGGATATCCTCCTAGTGTGGATTTAGGGGAGAGTATCATAAGATTCACTAGATACTCCCATGAATCTAAAGTAAACATTACATCTTCCACAATACCTTCAGGTTTGACAGTGGAACTATCAACTAGCTGCAGGATGGTAGTAGTAGGTCTTTGATTGATAATATTTAGTTTTTGTAGGATCTCCTTAGTCATCACATTAATTGTTGCACCTAGGTCTATTAAATAATTATTTATTTGTGTACCATTGATCATGGATTCCACTATAGAACTACCTAGATCAACATACTTGGGGACAGTTACTTTCCCAAGCATGATGTATGCCAATTGGCCTACCACATGAATAATAGTGGCATCTTTTGCCTTTCATCTTTGCTTTTTGAGACATTCCTCTTTATTGCTTTTCCATATATTGGGACATCCTTAATGGCTTGGAACAAGGGTATCTTTACACATGTGTTTCAATTTATACTGAATTTTAAAGGTGGTTTCTTCCTTTTTCTTGACAATTTCCAACCTTTGAGGAAATGGTGTTTCTGGATTAGATAGGTGAGTTGGTTCAAGATCCTTGAATTGTTCTAGCTGAGTAGGTTCCTAAACCAAATTTGGATTCTCCTCTTCCTCCTTAGGTAGATCAATTATGAGAGGAGAGGAAGGATTAGGCAAGGTAGTTCCTAAACATAGGTGAATATCACCTAAACTCACAACATGTGTAGGATATAGATTTGGATCAACATAATAGACCTATTATTGCTATGGTTTATTATTTGGATTAGGTGTGGGTTGAGCTGGAAACTGAGTAAGTCTAGGTGTACTAGTATTAGGATTAGGAGGGGGAATGATAGCTTGCTTCGGAGGATGTGAAGGTGGATTCATGTAATTAGTTGTCTGGTTCGACCATTGCTATCCACCTCTCCACTGGGGTGTTTGTTGCCAATTTCCTTGAGACTAATTCCAATTCCCATGAGAAGGTTTCCATTGAGGTGGAGGATTTTGGTAATTAGACCAAGTGTTCTGAGGGTTATTCCAAGACTGTGGTGGATACCCCCAAAATTGGATGGATATCGTTATTGCCACTGGTTATTAGATTTATTAAAATTTATATAAGGTCCACTAAAAGAGAATGAATCAGGTGGCATACCGTGTCTTGGAGCCCATGGTATTCTTTTTGCAACATAGAAGACTTGTTCTTCATTTCCCTCAATAATCTTGAAATCAGGTAGAATTTGCTTGATATCAATGTTGGCCACCATTTTATATTTGTAACCCTTCTTCTTCTACCTGTAATGAGGGCGATATTCTACCAGTATTGCTTATGCCTCCTCATGTTTTTTTCTTTCTTTCAGGGTAGCCAGTTGAGTGGCCATATCATTTATGATATCCTGCTTAAAATTTGAAAGTAGATTAGTAATCTCCATCCTTGAGACCCCATTAGCAGATGATTTTCCCATCTGGTAGCCTCTTCCTTTCGTGATAGCTGCTTTGGAGTAGTTTTGGAATATCTTCTTAATGTCACCCCAAGGAACTTAGTAATGTCTCCTCCTCTTATTAGATCCAAGGAATCAATAAAACTATCATTGATTCCTCTAAGGAAGAGAAACTTTTGAGACTCTTCATTAAGAGTATGGTCTAAATTTTTCTTTAGGCAAAACAAGATTATTGAGATGTAATCCTCCAAATTTCCATCTTCCCTCTATGCATTTGAAAGATGTCATCTCCCCTCATTTTACCACTTCTACAATATTCCTTGTATTTCTCAAGAATTGTTTTTGCATGTCTTCGCAACTAGTAACAACATCTCTTGCCAAACTCATAAACCATCTTAAGCCTCCTTCCTTCAAAGTAGCAGGGAACAACTTAAACCTATGAACATCGGTGTTGTAGTCATCGCTTCTACAAAGGATGTCAAATTCAAATAGAAAGGTATCTGGCTCCTCTGTTACAAGGCCATAAAACTTAGGGAGGACTGAAGCAAGGATATTCTTGACATTATTATTATCATGTTGGTTAGTGATGGGAAATTCAAAATTGAGTTGGTTAGGTTGATTTTGAGCAATAGTAGCAACCATTCTTACTTGATGGATTATCAAGGAAAATGGGTTATCAACAGGTTCTTGGTCAGTTGGATAATCTAGATTATTAAAGTTGGCAAATATATCAGCCAAATGATTTATCTCTTAGTCTTCTATTTTAGGTTGATTGTAGGCTTCCTCAAATTGATTGTCAAGATAAGGGTCGTCAAGAAGAAATCTTCCAAAACATCTCTTCTTCTATGCATACAAGGTCAACTCAGTATCAACCGATTCCACACATTTTTTTTTGAAAGAATTATGGGCATAACTTATTGAAGTGAGAAAATATTCTAAGAGAAACTTGTAAAGGTATTTTAATAGGAATAAACTTAAAAATGACCCTAAAGAACTTCTTAGTTTGACACCATCCCCAATAAAGGAGCAAAAAATGTTAGCCTTTTCAAATTGTTCAATAACTAAGCCCTTAAATCTATGACTCAGAGATTACACGTCTTCACTAAGAAGCTATACGACTCATTATGAAGGTTCATTTAACTTATCAACCCAAGGACATGAACTTGAAATGGTTTAGCACAGTATGTGCACTATGACTCTATTATGGCCATCATTACTTAAGAAATGAGCAATGCTGGAATTGAAATACTACAAATAACTAATAAAGGAAACTAAACTCAAGTTGATAACTAATCTAAATATGTGAATCTTAAATTAACACAAGGTACAAGAAGGAAATTCCAGACAAATAGGCAATAAACTACTCTCCTACTTTGGTTGCAGGAATAGGCACAGAGTAGAGTTATGTGGCTGCAGGAAGAGTCCTCTGTTGGAATGGTACTAATTACCAAATGAAAAAGAACTACTAAAATAACTGAACAAAGTTCTCACCAAGTGGCCCCCCTTGAGTGAGACTTCCAAGATTAACACAAGTGCTTGAAACTCAAAATATCATCTTATTCATCAAAACAAAAATACATAGATTATGACAACATGTTCTTAAACTGTATTCCAAAGCTGAAAATGTAAAATTACAACATCAGAGATCAATCCCTCTCAAGAGATCATCTGAGCATTATTTATAGAAATATAAACTACCAACTAATCCTAACTAACTGGTCAACCAACTCCACAACATAAGGAGGGAACCATTTATTGAAAGCATGAAAAGAGGAAAGGAAAGATCATGCATGCACTTAGCCAAGTCAAATAAGACTTCCTCAATAGAGATATAGCATAGCATGCCCATTTATTGACTCACTGATTGTATGTAATTAATAAAGAAAGTAGTTGCATCATTAAGTAGAGAAATAGTCCACTACGTTGATTGCTTCTTGACCACTTCAACAACCGGCCACCTAGTAAGAGTCCTGCTCTTTGTTGCAAGCTTTATCATAACACCACTTTCTTGGTACAGATTTGCAAAACACGTTAGCACATACAAACAATCCACATTTCCCAAATCATCTGAAAGACAACATTCTTTTCAACACATGCATATTTAATAGATAATTACATAGAATATGCATTAATATCATGAATTGTTTCAAGGTCAAACTTAAGGCCAAAAGATAACCGTTTCTAAGGGAATAACACAGTAAATGGTGTCATTGCAATATTAAAATATGAAGTATCATCATGGATATCATAATAAATCCTTAGAAAATAAGACCATAAACTTGTCTCATCAGGAGGTCGATAGGGGTTCTCCCTCTTGGTCATTTTGGTTAAGGGTGGTTTTGAGATAGCTTGAATCATTGGCTTTGGCTTAGGCTTCTTGTTTCGAGGTGGAGTGGTATGTGATCTTTTTTCCTTATGATTCTTATTCTAATAGGTTTTTGGATGTCTTTGATATCCTTTTTCTTTTCTTTTGGAGCTTCTATAAGGAGGTTCCTTCACTGTTATTATATCTCACCATTTTTTCATTTATTGAGGTGGAGAAAGGGTTGGTGGGTTATTTTGATGTCTAACACGTGGGTGTTGGTTCTTCTGTTGTCCTTCCTATATAGGTTATGGTGATGGGTCTTATAGGAGAAGTTGTGATTTATGGTATGGGGGTTTCTAATTCCCTTTGTCTTAGCAGTGCCTTTGATTAAGTTCATGCTTCTCTTTTAGAGGTGGAGCTTGGGGATATTGGAGGGTTTGTGCTTTTGCATCGAAGGAAAGTGGAGATTAAAAGGATATTCTTCAACCCATATTTAAAGTTATGGGATCTTGGAAAAACCCTTTATATTTATACATTTGAGGTGTCTTCTTTAATGGCTTAGTTCGTATGGATGGTTCAGCAAGATCTTTGATGCCTAGGTACTGATGTTTGGTTGTTTTTAATAATTGTTGTATCTTTTGTAACATTCTATTTAGGGGTTCTAGATTCTCTCTAATTCTAAAAGGTTATGGGTCCTTTCAAAACCTTTTGTTTGGGGTTTTGGGTCCCCTCAAAACCTATTTGACCCTTGATCAAAAATAATTTGGACCTTCCCTTCATATTTTCTAGCAAGACTTGCATTTTTTTCAAGCTTCATCATTATATTGATGAACATAAAAAATATCTAGTCAAATATTTTTGTATATAATTGCATGCTTGCGTATCAAGCTTTCAAAATTGAATTATAATCCTACATGTTTGAAAATTTGAGCATCTTAGTGAATGTAGATGATGCAATCATGGGTAGGTGGTTTTATTAAACTGCCTAGTCATGTAGACAACAATACATCATAGAAGAATAAATTTTTAGCAATGCCTTCAGTTCTGTTCTTGCTGCTCTTATAGAGGTGGAGCATGGGGAAATTGGAGGGTTCATGCTTCTGCATCGAAGGAAAGTGAAGATTAAAAGGATATTATTCAACCCATATTTTAGGTTATGGGAGCCTAGAAAAACCCTTTATATTTGTACCTTTGAGGTGTCTTCTTTAATGGCTTAGGCCGTATGGATTGTTCAACTAGATCATTGATGCCTAGTAACTGATGTTTGGCTACTTTTAATAATTGTTGTATTTTTTGTAGCATTCTATTTAAAGGGGTTATAAATTCTCTAATTCCAAAAGGTTTCGGGTCCTTTCAAAACTAGCTATTTGGGGTTTTGGGTCCCCTCAAAACCTATTTGACCCTTAGTGAAAAATATTTTGGACCTTCCCTTCATATTTTCTAGTGAGACATGCATTTTTTTCAAGCCTCATCATTATATTGATGCACATAAAAATATATCTAGTCAAATATTTTTGTATATAATTGCATGATTTCGTTTCAAGCTTCCCAAAATGAATTAGAATCCTACATGTTTGGAAATTTGTGCATCTTAGTGAATGTAGATGATGCAATCATGGGTAGGTGGTTTTATCAAACTGCCCAGTCATGTAGACAACAACACACCATAGAAGGACAATTTTTTAATAAATTTATTAGGATTTATTTAAATTTGATGAGGAATACAAATTTTTTAATTTCAATAATGTCTTCTTCAAAAATATCAATTGGCACTCCTTTGAAAATTTCCCCCCTCATGACATTCTCATTTTTCCATATCCTTTGACAATCATATTCATTTGTCTATGTGAATCTCACCTCTTCTCTAAATTCCACCTCATTCAGTACTCTATCCAAAAATTTATCTTTCTCTTTGTTACTTTGTCTCTGATGAAAAATTTCTCTTTGTGTCCACCTTCTTTTCCAAAAGATCCCTCTGAATGTAATTTTATCAACATGAAATTATAGATTTGGAAATATAATTTATATTTTATCCAAAAATTTCAAAAAAATGTACTCAAAACAATCAATGAAATTATTGAAATTGATAGCCGAAAGTCACCAAAAAATTCCAAAACTAAATTTATCATTAATTTTAGTTTATAAAAAAAATACACCATATTTTCATTTACATCAACATTTTCAACAAAATCAAACTCCTATTGAAATCCACACTAAAAAATGGAAGAGCCCATCAAGTGTAGAACACTTGAAAAACTCAAAAAATACATCACAAAGGTCTTCCAAAATCACCCCAACAAATCTTGGTACTTTAGTACTTTAGAATATGTCAACACAATAAAAAAATAGCCTATAACAAATCATCCAATAAATAATTGATGCAAGAGTATCCCCAGTCATTGAGAAATCCTGCATCAACAAAAAATATATTTACTTTTTAGTAGTTCTTGTTTCATGTTGCAGTTTTTGTGCTACTTCTAGAATTATCTGATAGTTATTTCTATTTCGTTGCAGATCAGATTCTTAGATTTTTGGTGTGTTCTTATTCCTTGTTCTATATTTCCAGTTCATTTGGAATATTTTTTGACAATTTATTTCTTCCAGATTGGCTATTTCTTGGTTTCAGACCCGTTTTTGAGCTTAACGACTAGTTGAAGATTTCTTCTCTTGCAGAGAGATTTATCAACTTGCGAATCTAATTCACACCATGCACGATGTTCCTAGGCCCTTGGGTGACCTTTCTTGGTGGTCTGCACTTTGTTATTGTCTTTGGCAGAGGTGATCTTCACATTTTGGGGTCTGACCTATCTTACATGTTTCATTTTCCTGTCTTTGGAGAATGTGATCTTTTATGGCCGACCCGAATGTGTTCCAGATGCTATTTATTTTATTGTAATTGATCCTTAGAGGGGGGAGGAGATATTGTATGAGGAAAATTCATGTTACATAATTTGGATACCTCTTGGAGGTCCAGATGGATTGTAATTTAGAATGTAAGCTCTTCTAGGCGTGCAAGCCTGCATATATATTGGATGTTGCCATATGGTTTATGATGAATGTATGATGTTGCAGATGTTTGATTTAATATTTTCTCTATGTATTGTTGTTTCTTATATTACGCTACTCTTGATCCATGATTTGGATTGTTCTCTTTGAGGATCCTCCAGATCATGACTGTGTAAGATAGTATTAGAGCAGGTTGTGTACATTGAGGTATTCCTTTGGGTGAACTGATCACCAATTTGAGGTAGGCTACAAGTGTGTTCAATTGATCACTGATGGAGAGGCAATTGAAACTTGTAGTTAGAGCACCAAGACGATGTAGTTGCACTAGAGCAAAGGAGAAGATGCCGCAAAGAAGGATGAACCCTTGAAGGGTAGAGAAGATGATGGAGGATTTCAGAAATGAGATGAGGAATGAGATCTAAAATGTGTTGGCTGGTTTGCGGAGGAATCCAAAATCAAAGGATGAGTATGAAGAGGTTGGAGAGGAACTAGAGGTCAAAGAGGATGAAGGGCCAGAAGATGAAAGGGAAGAAAGATTCCTTAGAGTGGTGAAACAAGTGAGTAAGATTCATAAAGTGGAGGTTTCTAACTTTTCAGGCACGTTGAATCCAAAAGATTTGATTGACTGGATCGATGAATTGGAGGACTACTTTGAGTTTGAGGATATTAGAGATCCATAGAGGGTTAGGTTAGCACACACTATGTTGAAGGGGTATGCTTCTTTGTAGTGAAAAGAGTTGCAGAGAGATAGAGTGGAGAATGGTGAGATGAAAATCACCCATTGGAGACATATGGTTGCAAGATTGAAGACTAAATTTATTTCGAGAGACCATGAGTTGGAATTGTTTAATAAATTACTAAACTTGAAGAAGAGAAACATGAGTGTGAAAGAGTACACTAAGGAATTCTTCAAGGTGATGATCAGATCTGGACATAGGGAAATGGATAGAGAGAAGGTGGCTTACCAATATGCTTTGAAGGTTGAAAATGAAGTGAAAAGAAGACAACAAAATAACCCTAAGGGAAGAGAGAGATATGAAGTGAATAGAGGGAAGATGAGTGGTAGTACGAAGAAGTAGACTTTTGAAGATGAATTTGTTGGCAAATGCACACTCCAATGAGAAATTATAGGTGATTGAAGGTATTATAATTGATGGCAACCTTACAATCCTATGGCACCGGCAGACATCGACACAGGCACCAACACTGGCACCGACACCGACAAAGAAGTTTACTGACACCCCAAACAACAAGATTTTATTTTGTATTTAATTGTAAAATCTTTTTTGTAAAGCCAACAAGGAGAATTTTAAAAGGACTCATAAAAGTATGAGATCTTGTAGATCATTTAAGAATGTAATGGATGTATGAAATGTAATAGGTAGATGTGAATATTAAGGCAGATTGTGGAATAAGGTTTATGGAAGTTGTATGAACTTAAATTGGTACTGAACCTAGCATAGCAGATGCTGAACCAAAGCAGTACATGATATTGGATTTACATAATCCACTTTTTTAAGTCAGTGAGACTTCCCTTTTATATTTAAGCAATGAGCTTTAGGCAGTTGGCCTTCCTGCATATGCAGGCCCCTATTGTAAGTAATATTCACTTATTGGCCAGTAAGTGAATATTGTGGGTCACAAATCCCACCAAGGTTTTTCCCACACAGGATTTCCTTGTTAAAAATATTATGTTATGGTGTGCTTTCTATGTTGTGGTTATTCATCTTATTTATTGCATTATTTCTAGTTTACCGGTACACTGTTTTGGCATGCAATTCATTTAATAAGTTAAGAAAATCCATTAACTGGTTAGATATTGATTCACCCCTCCCTCTCAGTATCTTTGGGAATCCTAACAATTGGTATCAGAGCCTAGTCCTATATTTTCAAAATCCTAACAGCTTGAGGAAGATTTTGACACCGGTACAGATGGAAAACCTGAGAAAGCAATTGGAAACAACTCTTGTAGATTATGATGCAAAAAAGTTGAAGAATATGAAACTTGAAGATGATCTGAAGGCTATACAGGAAATCATTCAAGGACTTCAAGAAAATCTCACTATTGCTAGGAACAAAAGAAGAGAACTTCATGAAAAGATATAGAGTGATGATGATTAAAAAGAAACTCTTAATGACCTTGTAAGCAAGATGAAGCAGGAAAACATGGCCTTGAGGAATGAGATGCAAGAAATGACTATGAGGTTTTGTAAAGACACTGAAGACCAAAAGAAGAATGAAGAAGACTTGACTAGGAGAATCAATGATGCTGGAAATGAAAATCTAAGTTTTAGTCATGAAAATGATATGTTGAAGACATATATAATTCACTTGGAGCATGATAAAACTGAACTCATGAGATAGAAAGATTTCTTAGAAAATGAGTTGGCTACTGCAAATCAACACAAGGAGAAATTCAAGAAAACTTCAGAGGAACTTGATGACATGTTGAAAAATCAGAAACCTAATGGAGATACTAATGGTCTCGGCTTTGAAGCAGGTGAAAGCTCCGATACTGCGAACAATCATGATCACAGTAAACCGGTAAGACAACCTAATGCCTACAAATTCAATGGAAAATGCTTTAACTATAACAAGTATGGTCATAGAGAAAATCAATGTAGATCTATAAATTATCAGAACACCATTGCACCCACCGGTCAATGTTCTAAATGCAACAAAGTTGGTCATAATTTAGAAAATTGCAAAATGAATGTAAGATGTTATGTTTGTGGAAGATTTGGACACTTATCTAATCAATGCAAAACACATGCCAGCATAGGATATGGAAAATCTATTTAGAAAAACAATGTGACTTGTTATGCTTGTAACAAGATTGGACATATTGAAAAATTCTATAGAAGTAAAGTATCACCGACAAACAACAAAGGACCTAGTTTGAAAGGTAAAGAGAAGGTTGAAGAGGTAAAGCAAGAATCCTCAAAATAATGGATTAGAAAGTCAGATTAGAATGTTAATGAAGTTATTCCTTCACCGATAGAACAAAGTATCAGTCCACAACTAGGAGATTCTTCATATAACTGAAAAGAAATTTTTTGGGGGTATGGCAACAAATTGAAAAACATGCTAATTTACCCTTGGTTGATGGTGAGAAGTTGAAATACTTCTTTACCGGCATATGTGTTAAGTTTCACTCAACCAACAAGAATTTAATGTGATAGTTGAAGGAAATGACATTATAAAGCAAGTGTTTTGTCTCTTTTTTATTCACCGAGCATTCAAATTTCCTTAGAGCGCAAAAATCCCGAGCGAAGGCATCCATGATGAGAAGTGAAGCAAATCATTCAAGCATTCATACCTAAAAGGCAGATTAAGATATTTATACAATGGCTTCCTTCTCTGCACCTAAATTCATTGCAAATCCTACTGTAATTGAAGTGATTAAATGCCCTAGGATCGTATTTAAAATTATTCCCGAAATTGTGAAGAAAGATGATACCCTAGGAGCATTTTCACAAATACCCAAAGCAGTTGCTTATGCTAAGGATCCTAGAATTTACATACATTGTCATATTGAAGAACTAGGAGCTAAAGAGATTATGAACATGTATAGAACTCTAATATGTGATGAAAGTGGAAATGTGAAACCAAAACATAAGATAGTTGAAACCCTAGGTTTTGTGGAGATTCGTAGTATCCCTGATTTTCCAAAGGATGTTATAAGGATTGTATTAAGCAGAGTACATGGGGAGTTCTTTTGGTTGGATTCTATTCACAAGATAACAAAAGAAGTAGTTAAGGAAGTGATAGGCTTACCTTCCACCGATAGCAGGCCTAACAAAACTTAAAAAGTTCCAAATGACACTGCAATGATCCTAACCGGTGCAACCTTTGATAAGAGATCCTTGAGAGTCAATTATGTAAAGGATATCAATGTAAAATTCATTAGCATGATTCTTGGATACAAAGTTACACATGTCAATAGATTAAACTCTATTTCTAGCATATGTATCAAAAGTGCTTATGACATGGTAAACAACAATATAAAGATTGACATATGTGAATGGTTAAAAGATGAGCTAATAGGAAATCTGAAGAAAATCAAAGGGGACAAGAAAGGGACATTCAAATTTGGCAACTTACTTGTATTCCTATTGCTATATATCACCAATGAAGTTCCCGGTATTGGTAGAAAGGATTTTGGATTTGACATACCAGTAGGAAACCAACTTCTGGATATTCTAAAGAACATGATAGATGATAGGGAGAAGAACATAAATGAACTTTTTCAGGCACTAAAGGCTATCTCAAGCTATAGTTGATAAGTATCAAAAGGAAATATGCTTTGTTATAAAGAAGGATGAAATCTGGATGGAGGCAGTGGTTTCGAGGACAGTTTGGGTTATAGAAATGGGATATGAGGCTGATGAGAACATAATAGAAACTTATGCAAAAACACTTCTAGAAGCCCCTAAAGAACCAATAGAGGAAGTATTTGGAAATGCAGAAACAATTGAAAGAAAAGTTCAATCAAAGAAAAGAATAAAGAAAATTGAACAAACAGTTAGAAAAGGAACAAGGTGGGCAAAAGCAATCAAGGAAGACATATTGAATAAAACTGGTATTAAGGAGAGCGACTTAGAAGGATTACAACCGGAAACATATCTTTCATCGGTTGGTACCTCCTCTGATAGTGAAATACTGGCAGAGTTTAAAAGGGTAGTAAGAAAAAGAAAACCTTCACTAGTACTCGCTCCTACACCTAAGAGAACGAGACAAAAACAACAGGCAGTTAGGCCTTCGACAGAGAAGATGACTCCAAGAAAGAAGAAAGTAAAACAAGTTGTTCCTCCACTTGACAATCTTCTACATGAAATAACTGAAGATGGTAACTTAAAGAACATTAGAAAGTTGTGTAACACATTATCAAATGAAGAAAAAGAAAGCATAGAAAATAGTGTTATCCTACACTTGGATATCTACAAGAAATTTTTTATTGAGGTTGTAGATGATTTACCCAATGAATTGTATAGAAGGTTAGAAGCAAGAAGAGTAGCAATTGTTGAACTAGATAAAAAGATAAAGATAGAAAAACTACTTGCAGTTCACCTAGTGAATTCAACACAAAAGATTGATGAATTAATAAGTGAAGCAAACTAGACAATATTTTCAACTAGTCACCAGCATGTAGCATTAATGGTTGGCATAGTTAATGAGATATTAGAAGAAGCAACAGACAAGTGGGATATATTCTTTGTTGAAAAGGAAAAACAAGAAGAGCTTAAACAACCAAAGACTTTTAAAGTCTATCAAAAAGAAAAGGATAAAGGTAAAGGTAAGGTAGGTGGACCTTCGAGCATAAAGATAACAGATGACTTTCCCCCACCTCCTTCTGATACTCTACCGGCACAAACTGTTGATATACCACCAGTAATAGATAATATTGAGAGTATGGAGATAGTACATGAGGACACAAATCCTAATTTAGAGGTGTTGTTTACAATGAGTATTGACACATAGGAAGTCAACATTGTGGTTGATAAGGAAACAACTGAGAAGAGAGATGTGGCAACTAAGCCACTAGTAGAAGAAATTATAGTTGAGACAAATGTTGAGGACATAGTTGGCAATATTGAAATTGGGGTTGGGCAACAAACTGAATAGTCAACTAACCCCCTGGATAAAGGAAAGGCAGATACCACTGGTGTACATACTGATGTATCTACTGAGCAACCGACAATTGATAGTACTGAAAAATCTATTGAGATACCGGTTGTAGACAATTCAGAGGTAAACACAGAGAAACAGGTAGAAAACATAGAGTCTCAATCAGAAAAACTGACAGTGGAAAGTTCTGAGAAACAAACTAAGGTACACACTGAGAAATCAAAAGAGAAGAAGGATGAGGTAAAGGTTAATGCAAAGACTGTGCCACCGGCAACAATTGAGAAACCTAAACCCTTGCTAGTAGAAATGCAGACTCAAACTGACCTATCAGAGGTCAACATAAGCAAAGAGGTTCCTCACACCGGCGTATTACAGATCATTAAGGCGGTTGGTCAATCATCTGGTTCTTCACTAACATAATTCTAGCCAATCAATGTAACAGAGGTATTTCTTGATTCAATTAAGAAAATAACTGATTGCAATGCACTTGCATATAAGGCAATTGATGACACCATACCAATTTTGAAGATGACTGCACCCAAGTGTAACATAGAAAACAAAGATTCTTTAAGTTAATTAGACACATTGTCTAAGTACATAATTGGCAACCTACTAACAATTGATCAGATCAATGAGGAGACTTTCAAAGAGAAAATAAATAAAGAGAAGGAAAAATTCTTTGAGGAGACAACAAAGAAGAGTAAGGAACATATTGATACATTATTACTAGCACTAGGAAAGACAATTTTGGACTTCAAGAAATTGTACAAAGATACATGTAAGACAAACATTTTGATAGAGGATATAGATACAAAGATCACCAAAGAACATAAGGAAATCGATAATATTATTGATAATTTAATAGGTTCATTAGACTCCATATCGCTAGTAGAACAAGAAATCACCGGCTATGAAGAGAAAATTGAAAAACTTGAAAGAGATAAGGAGAGATTAAATTTTAAGGCAAAAGAACTGAAATGCAGACTAGGTCCTAAACTAGATATCCTCATCTCTTTGAGGAAAGAGATTTCTGAGGCTCTTGTTCTAGGACTTAAGACACCGGAAGAGAAAATGCACATACTCACTAGTATAATCCAAAGAATAGGAGCAACACTAAAGGATAGTGAGAGTATCTATAACAGCCTAAATTTTGCATTAGCGGATCTGTATTAGATTGTAAGCAACCACATATAGGGATCCAGATAGGAACTACACTCAAGTGACATTGAATGACAACCTTTGTCATTGATACCAAAGGGGGAGTAGTAGAGGATGAGAAAAATGATTGACAAAACAGATCATCTACTCAAGGGGAGCACACAATTTTGGTAAGATTTTTGGACAGTACTTTTTGGATACAATTTTGGCCTTTTCTCATGAGTGTTGCCATCAATGCCAAAGGGGGAGATTGTTGGCAAATGCACACTCCAATAAGAAATTGTAGGTGATTGAAGGTATTGTCATTGATGGCAACCTTACAATCCTATGGCACTGGCAGGCACCGACACAAGCACCAACACCGGTAGTGGCAAATAAGTTTACAAGCACCCCAACCGACATGATTCTATTTTGTATTTAATTGTAAATTTTTTTTGTAAAGCCAACAAGGTGAATTGTAAAGGACTCATATAAGTATTAGATCTTGTAGATAATTAAAGAATGTAATGGATGTATGGAATGTAATAGGCAGATGCGAATATTAAGGCAGGTTGTGGAATAAGGTTTATGGAAGTTGTATGAGCTTAAACCGGTAATGAACCTGGCATAGAAGATGTTGAACCGAAGCAGTACATGATATTGGATTTACATAGTCCATTTTTGTAAGTTAGTGAGACTTCCCTTTTGTATTTAAGCAGTGAGCTTTAGGCTGTTGGCCTTCCTGCATGTGCAGGCCCCATTGTAGTAATATTTACTTATTGGCTAGTGAGAGAATATTGTGGGTCACAAATCCCACCGAGGTTTTTCCCACACTGGATTTCCTCATTAAAAATATTGTGTTATGGTGTTCTTTCTATGTTGTGCTAATTAATCTTATTTACTGCATTATTTTCGATTTACCAGTACACTATTTTGGCATGCAATTAATTTAACAAGTTAAGAAAATCCATTAACCGGTTAGCTATTGATTCACCCCCCCTCTCAGTATCTTTGGGAATCCTAATAGAATCAAGATCTAAATGGAGTAAAGAATGGATCAGAAGACACAAAGAAAAGGGAATGGTAGTAGCAACATGGAATTATTGGGTAAATGTTTCAAGTGTGGAGAAACCAGACATAGATCTTATGAGTGTTCCTTGAGGACTGATAAGGGAATGCCAAGGAATTTCATAGCACGTGAGGAACTGGATACTACAGATGAGAGAATGATAGCACCAGAGTAGGGAGAATCCCTTATGTTTAGAAGAGTCTTGGTGGAGAAAAGCAAAGGGGAAATTGAACCTACACAAAGAAAGAATATTTTCCAAACTATATGCAAATCAAGTGGTAAGTGTTATAAGGTTATTGTGGATACTGGTAGTACTGAAAATTTGGTATTAGAAGAAATGGTAGAGAAGCTTGGTTTGAAGAAGCTTGAGAATCCTTGTCCTTACAAAGTGAGTTGGTTGAAACATGATCATGTGGTAGAAGTGAGAGAGCAATGCTTGGTGAATTTGAATATTGTATCATTCAAAGATGAAGTCTTATGTGATATTGTGTCTATGAGTGCTTGTCATGTTTTGCTAGGTAGACCTTGGCAGTGTGATAGAGGAGATATCAATGATTGTAGAAGAAACCTAATCACTATTGAGAAGGATGGACAAAAGTTTACTTTTGCTTCTTTGAAGGAGAAAGAGAAGGAAGTGAAGAACTTGTGTCTTGTGAAGAGTTGCAGTGCCAAGAAGTAGGATGCAGAGGTTATACCTAATGATGGCATAGATTTGAAGAAGGATCCTGTGAATGGGTCTGTTACCAAGATGGTACTAGATGGTAGTAAAGTTAGAGTTGTGGTGTTAGAAAAGATGATTTTCAGTGGAAGGAAAGATTTGTAAAGGAAAGAGAGTGGAAGTAAGAGACAGTGTACAAGTATGAAGCAAGGGAAATGGGGAGAAGAGGAAAAGAAGTTGAGGAATTCAGCTGAGTTACTGGAAGGAGTAAGGAGGAATAACTTTGTAGAAAAATAAGATATAATTTTTGATGTTCATGAGTTTCCTCTCATGGAATATCTTTTTCCACCTGGGGTGTTTGATGTAGGAGCATCCCCGATCGTTGAGAAATCTTACATCAACCAAAAATATATTTTCTTTTTAGTTGTTCTTGTTGTGTGTCGCAGTTTCTATGCTACTTCCAAAATTATTTGGTAGTTGTTCCTATTTTGTTGCGGATTAGATTCTTGGCTTTCCAACGTGTCCTTATTCCTTGTTCTATATTTCTAGTTCATTTGGACTCTTTTCTGACAAGTTATTACTTCCGGAGAAGTTTTGAGCTTAACGACTAGTTGGAGATTTCTTCTCTTAAGGAGAAATTTCTTGACTTGTAGATCTAATTGGTACCATGCACGATGTTCCTAGGCCCTTGGCTGACCTTCCTTGGTGGTCCACACTTCATTATTATCTTTGGTGGAGGTGATCTTCATGTTTTGGGACTGACCTATCTTACACATTTCATTTTCTTGTCTTTGGAGAACGCTATCTTTTTTGGCCAACTTGAATGTGTTCCAGATTCTATTTATTTTGTTATAATTGATCCTTAGAGAGGGGTAGAGATATTGTATAAGGATGAATTCGTGTTATGTAATTTGGATAGCTCTTGGAGGTTTGAATGGATTGTAATTTGGAATGTAAGTTGTTATAGGCCTGTAAGCCTGCATGTCACCTGGATGTTTCTAGATGGTTTATGACGAATCTATGATGTTCCAGATGTCTGAATTATAATTTTCATTATGTATTGTTGTTTCTTTTGTTGTGTTAATATTGTTGTATGATCTGGATTGTTCTCTTTGAGGACCCTCCGGATCATGACCACGTCAATAATTTTACAACATGAAAATCACAATCGAGAATACTAAAACTACAAACTAGTAAATCTACAAATAATCAACACAAAATATCCAAAACCTTTTAATAATTTAAGATTCAATACAATACTTGCATGAAATGTTCCTTTCTGATTATTGTTTTTTTCATCATTTAGCCACTTGAACTTGTAATTTTCTATCAATAGACTTCAATATCTAATAGCTTTTCATCCACTAAAGAAAATACAAGCACATGACTCTACAAGTGAGAATATAAAATGAACATTAGATGCAAAATAAATGATTTATGATTTTTAATATATGAATTGGGCCCAAAATGGGCACTCAAAATCCCACACCAAACTTGGAATATGCTTTAAAAATGGATGCCAAAAATAGGTTATGATAGTTGTCATAACTTTTTCACACTCAATGCATCATGGCATAATTATCATTTGGGTACTATATACACCTAAAATTTGATTAATCTAATTAATTTTTTTCTATCCTAAGTGATTTTAAATTAAATAATTACATATTAAAATTAATTAGCATTCCTACCCTCCTAGCTAATGATTTTCATTAATTATGTTATAGCCCCATTTAATTAATCATTTGACAACCCAAAATCATTTAATTAATTAAATACTCCCTTTGAATCTATTAAATAAATAAAATACATGATTTAATTGTTTAATTCACTCCTTGTCCTCTTCTTCTAATAATAAGATTAATTAAATAAATTTATTAATCCTATTATATCACATGTCTCCTAACCTTTAACCTCCCATCTAACCCAACTCCTAGCCTAACCTTTGGGTTCTAGCCAACCCTATCCTCCCAACCAACCTTATCCAATCCTATACTAACCTCCCCTAACATGTGTGTGCACACTCAGTATTCCCTAATTTCCTAATATTAAGGAAATTAGAACCTATTTTGTAGTCAAATTTAAGTTTCTACATGTACAATAATTATTATAATAGAATGTCACCAAATAACTTTCCAAGATTCACAATACCCATTCTAAGCTAGATATTTTTTTTATTTAATATTTAATTTGTTGGAAAATGTGAATTATATAAAAAAAAAATTAAATAATAACCAACAATATTTTCTCAAACTTCTCTAATTAGCCCATGAAAAAATAGGATGGGTTGATATTTGATCTTGAGTTTACTATTTTTAGAAAGGGAACATGGTAATTCCTTCCTCCCAAAATTTTCTTGTCCTCAAGAAAACCTGTAGTATCATAAATTGTCATTGGGCCAATTTACACCTCATGTTTGTCCCCCTAATTTAGCGTGTCCCCCCCTTATCTCCTATCTGGGTTTGTTCAATGCCTTAATTCCAATTTTAATACCATATACACCTACCAAATGAATCTTTGGATGGGTGTCCTCCTCTCTAGGCCTATATTTTGGTCCCTAATTGAGGAGGACAGAGCGCCTAGCATCCTGGTCCCCCTCAATGGGGCCCAATTTTCAAGTAGAGGTTAGGACCTATCTCTCTGGTGGGAAATGAAATAGGTGACTCTATATGACCGTTTGAGGTCGGCCTAATCGGTAAATTGACCTATGATGTCATATATAAAGTTATTTAATCAACCTAATTTTACTCAAGCAATCTATCCATTCAAGTATTTTACCTAAAGCATTCAAGGATTGAATCATCCAACATCAAGTGTTTTTAGGGGTCTTCAAGGATTCCTATTCTTCATTTATCCCTTGTGAAGAAAAATTACATCATTCATATGCAAGCATGTGTGTGTGATTATGGTTTTTTCATGTTCATGCTATTTCATACACCATATGCGGTTACATTCAAGAAGTAAAGCATCATTTTCCATCATTTAGTATGCAATATTTATTCCAAGTTAATTCCTAGACTGGGGTTTGACTTAGGAAAGCCCCTATTCCCAATCTATTTCCCCTTATTTTTGTGTGGGAAGTAGGTATGGAGCTACGATCTTTGGAATTGGACAGTGACAAATACGTTCCCCCTCAGAGTGTGAAAAGTGTGGAGGACTAGGGTGAAAAGTGCGGAGGACTAGGGTGACCACCATCTCGATATTTAAAAATCAAGAGATCCTTTAGAGAATAGACCTAAACATTCTTACATTGCTCAGATCCAGGTTCATGGCTCGATCTGACAACTATAGCTCATTGCTTATGCATTTTTACTTCGATTCCAACACATTTATCCTAATTTCAGCATCTTCAACAATTCAATTCAACTCAAAGGAAAAATGAGGCACATTTAATACTCTTGGAATTTTATCAAAATAGATCTATTAGGTTTAGATCTATCAAATTCCTATCTTTCTCTAATGTGATGGTAATTAAGAAAATTAATGGTTTTACTACATCTAATGGTGGAAACCCTAATTATTACCATTACATTTTTGGTGAACCCGACTCCTTACACTTTTAGTTTTTGATAATTTATGTTCTGAGATTTAAGTTTTTATGCAATTTAAAGTTCAAATTTACATTTACAAGTTTAATTTCTAATTGAATTTTTAAAATTTAGAGGTTAAATCAACAAAAACCTTATTTTTTAATTTTAGAATTGAGCTTGTGAGTTGTCTAATTTGGATTAATTGTTTTAGATTTGATTTGTGAATATTTCAAATTTCAATTTTGCATTCATAGATCTCATTTTAATGAAATGACATAAATTTAGAAGTTTAATTCACAAAAACCCTAATTTATTTTGGTTAATTTAATTTTTGAGTTATATTATTTTTTAAATTAGTTTTCAAATCTGATTCATTTATAGTGCATGTTGTTTTATGGTGATATTTTTAGGTAAATTTATTTCATATGTAAAACACCTAAAAACTTTGGTAGATCCTAATCCTATAGATGATATTAAAAAACCTAATAATTGTACCTCTCCTAGGGTATCTAATGTGAATGAAGAACAAGCTAATACTCCTATCAATGATATCTCTAATGAGGATCAAGAATTTAAGAGAAACATGACACCATCTTCTTCTCATGCACATACCCTAGTGCAAGGGGGGGCAAGGTCAAAATATTGGAGTTTCCTTCTCTCTAGATCCCCTTATTCTCATAGAGCCTATATTAATCATCAAAAAATTTGTAGAGAGGATGATGTTATATAAATTTTATTCATGATATATCTCCCAACTTAACATTAAGCAAATATGAGGCCTTAAATGATAAGGATCTTCCTTCACAAACTATCCAAGAGGACATGCAAGATGATAGATGGGAAAATCCTCCTCCACAAGATGTTCCCTCTTCATCTACTTTTCCCTTTGTTCCTTCTAAATACACATACTACAAATTTTCAAGAGATCCATTATATTGTTCCTCCTCCTTATTAATTAATAAAAATTCTTATAGAAGTGGCTATAACATAATATCAAAACAAGGTTTTAGTGGACAAGGAATTGGAAAATCTGAATAAGGGATTAGAGTCCCTATAAACCCTCCTATGCAAATCACCAGAGAAGGTCTAGGACATTATTATTATTCTCCTTAGGATTCAAGAATTTAAGGATCATCTTGCAAGACAAAAGACTTATCATTCATCTAAATGTGCTTCTTCTTCAAACACTCTTTTTTGTTCATATCATCAAACTAATGATCATACCACCGATGATTGTCCTGATTTTCAAAATGTAATGCAAGGACTCATTGATAGAGGTATAGTTAAAATAATTTATGACCATCCTTCTTCTTCTAACAACCCTTGTCCTACATCTCAAGAGATAAGACCTACTCCTATTGATGACCAGGAGAAATTGGGTACTAGAATCTTTTGGAGATTGAAGTATGATAAGAATGTTGTCTTTCCTTTCATTAGACTTAACTAAAATTATAAGCACAAGGAAGCTGATGCATATTTTATTTTTCATCTTATTTATTCTAATTCTCTTGGAAAGTGTAAAGACTTTAAATAATTTGTTCAAGTACAATTTAATAGGGCTTGCACAGCTCTTTCAACTGATCTTGCTCTCTTTCTTGGTGAGAAAGTAGTGCCTTAGAACTCTTTTCACCTTCATGTTTCTCCTCACTCTATAACATAAGTAGTTAACTTAATTAGGGTCTATTTTTTATAAGAGGTGATGTTTTTTCAATATCAAACATCTTGGGGTAGCAACATGGTTCATTCTTGTCTCTATACTTGGGGGCAAGAATCTTATCCTATTCCTTTTCTTTATCTAAAGTGTTACTATTCCCATTAGGGGTTTCATTTTTCATACTTTGATATTCTTTATTGCATGGAATGGCATGTCTCTTATGATTAATCTCTCCTTAGGGGAGTATGGTATCCTTCATTTAATTATTTTGTATGTGACTATTACCTCTTCTTTAGAGTTGCAATTTTACATTTGTCTTTTCTTGCATTGAATATTCCTTTATTGAGTAAATTGTGCATTTTCTTATGTCTAATATCTCCTTAGAGGTTGGGTAATTCTTCTCATTGTCCCTATTTTTTGGGGGCATTTATCTCTTTCTCTCACTTTTCCTTTCTAAGGATCCACATTTCCTTTTTTGAGTAGTGTTTTCTTATTATTTGATGTCATTCCTTGTCTGAAGTTTTTATTTTCTCAAAGATTTTATCTTAGACAAGAGGTGTGTATCCTTGACTAAAAACTATTTTTTGCTTGGAAATGTCTATCTATTATAAACTTACCCCTCATATTGGGTCAAAAGTGTGTCATCCTTTATCAAGAATCTCTTTCACCTAGTAATAGGGGAGATATGCATTCTTGTTCTCCTTCCTTTATTTTGGTAGAAGATGTTATATTTATTCAAGACACTCCTCTTGGAGGTAGATGTATTTTGAGAAAAGATCTCTTCTCCTCCAAGGATCTTCTTTACACTTGTTGCAAGATATTTCTTTTTCAACTATCTTATCCTTTCTTGAAGAGTATTCCCTCTTTATCTCGGATTTATGACATTGTTGCCTAAAGGATATCTCCTTGGTGTTGAATTTGGGTATCCTTGTCTCTAGCTTCCTTAAGACATCAACATAGGGCTATGTTGGCATCTTAAGGGGGGGAACCCATATCACCCTCTTTGTACCATATTCTACACCGTATCTTTGCATGTCTTAAATGGGGTGTTAAGACTCAAAACCAAAGAAAACAAACTCTTATGTGACATACTTCACGTCCAAAACTAGACACAACATTGATATATGTCTTAGGTGGGGTGTACATTCCCAAAACTAGAGAAAAAAAATTCTTACACGGGATGTCCTTGAAACTAGGCATATATTTGTCTTGTATGGGGTGTTTAGACTCACCATCAGATAAAACAAACTCTTTTACAAGATGCTTCATGCTCAAAACTAGACATTCGCCCCTTGGCATTTTCACTTGCATTATATGTCTTAAACAGGTTGAAGCATGCTTGAAACCAAAGAAAAAAAACACTTATATGGGGTGCTATATACTTGAAACTAGACATCACTTGCACACACATATGAGGATGATATTAGTGGTTGAGACATTTTGATATCGAGGTCTCTTTGGCTAGTTGACTTGAGGTCTTGTGTTTGGTCTCTAGCTTTTCTGTTTTGCGTGTCTTTTGCCTTTTGTCTTTGTTTGTCCTTTTTGCCTTTTTTTTTCCTTTTTGTCTAGTTTTGTGTGCCCTTGCATGTGTTTGAGTGAGTTAAGATCCTAATATTGGGGGCTTCATTACTCACAATTGATTATGTCTTATGCTCCTTGTGATTATGCTTGTCATTGCTCCTGTCTTTCATCTCTTTCATCTAATGCGAGTATTTGCGTAGGTTCATGCTCCCATTAAAGTGGGGGATAAATGTAGTGTCATAAATTGTCATCAAGCCAATGACACCTCATATTTGTGCCCCTACTTTAGTGTGTCTCCCCCTCATCTCCTATGCGGGTCCATTTAGTGCCTAAACTCCAATTTTAATGACATATATACACCTGCTAAATGACTCTCTGGAGGGTTGTCCTCCTCCATGGGCCTAAATTTTGGTACCTGATTGAGAAGGACAAGAGCGCCCAACATGCTAGTCCCCCTTAACACAACCCAATTTTTAAGAGGAGGTTATGACCTATCTCTCTAGTGGGAAATGAAATATGTGGCTCTATATGACCATTGGGGGTTGGCCTTATCGATAAATTGACCTAGGATCTCATATATAAAGACATTTCATCAACCTAATTTCACCCTTAGAGATCTATCCATTCAACTATTTGACCTAAAGCATTCAAGCATTCAAGCATCCAACATCAAGTATTTTCATAGGTCTTCAAGGTTGCCTATTCTTTACTCATCCATTGTGGAGAAAAAATACATCATTCATATGCAAGCATGTGTGTGTGATTAGGGTTTTGTCATGTTCATGCCATTTCATACAACATATGTGATTGAATTCAAGAAGAAAAGCATCATTATCAATCATTGTATATTTGAGGTATATCTTTACATTGTTTATTTTAGTATTTGTAATATTTCATTCAAGGTTAATTCCTAAACTGGGGTTTGACTCCCCTATTCCCAACCTATTTCCCCTTCTTTCTGTGTGTAGGAAGTAGATATGGAGCCGTGATCTTCAAAATTAGCTTTATTTATAAAGATGAACATATTCCCCTTCAGAGTATGAAAAGTGTGGTGGACTAGGGTGACCAACATCCTAGTCCTAAAAAATTAAGAGCTCCTTTTGGGAACAAATATGAATATTCTTACATTGCTCAGATCTAGGTTCGTGGCTTGATCTGACAAATGTATCTCACTGTTCATGCATTTTTACTTCGATTCTAGCACATTTACCCTAATTTCAGTATCTTCAATAATTCAATTCAACTCAAGGGAAACAAGAGGCGCATTTAAGACCCCTAGAATATGATTAGAATCTAGATCTATCAAATTCCTATCTTTCCCTAATGTGATGGTAATTAGGAAAAATGAATGTCTTTACTACATCTGTGAAAACCCAAATTTTCACCATTTCAAAACTGATTTAGATTGTTCAATAATTTCATATCCTTCTCAAGTAGCATACTTAGGTGGTAAATTCTTCTACTTAATCAAGTACTTTGTTGTAATGCCTACACTTGAGCATACTCCTATTCTATTTTTATAGACTCGATTAGACATTTATTTTGTGTGATGGATTTGACAGACATGTTTAGATACACATGATGCATGGATGTTGTTTTGGCTTTTATATGTGCCTCATTGATGATCATTGACAGATATTATATGCTTCATGACTTTGATATTATTGATTATGCTCATGCCTAGTTATGAGTTTATGAGATTTAGATGTTAAAATGATTATTGCATTGCTATACGTATTTATGTCGTGATTGATGCATAGATGGATAGTGTTAGCATATTGATTATCATGTGCATGGATAGAGTTCATGGATTTTTTCTTTATTATGTTATGGGCATACTAACCCTAGTTATGATTTAGTTATAATGTGATGGTGATTGTGTTAGTCTTGTCTGACTATTTTTGTGGGAGAATCAATGTCACAATGCTCATTGCGAGAGAATATGACATTGCGACATTCTACCACATGCTTGTGATGTATGGATATCTGTATGTGTATATGCACATGCACTTCATTGTGGTTGCAGGGATTGCTGGTACTAAAACACTTATTCCTCCCAGGCAACCAGGTTCGAGCTCCCCTGGATTTACAGGTGCGAGTGTGTCTCTTCCCAATGGCAAATGTGGTATGAAGATGTTGTTGGTTCCCTACTCACACCCTAGGTCTAGTTTGGTCGCTAGTGTTGTCTTAAGTCTTGGCATGATATGCCATGTCGTCATGTCTTTATTATCCATAAGTATGTGATGGTGAGGTTGTGTATTTGATTTATTTAATTTGTTTATTCGAGGATTTCTTGATAGTAGTATTGGATTGGTCAATCATCTTGTTTTAATTGCAATAGTAAATTTATTTTTATTAAGTAATTATTAATTAATTATCATAAAATTATAATCTTAGCATTGTATTGATTTATTAATGGTAAGTGATTTTGAATATTTTATTATTTCCATGTGTGAATTTAATTAACACTTATTTTGAATTATTTAATAGTGATTATTTGAATTATTAAAATATATTGATTTTTGGATTTGGTGGCGATTAGTAATTATTAAATTATTACACCATAGCGATTTATCTAATTATTGATGATTTGATTATTATTTATTGTCTGTGATTTGACTATTTTATTCACTTTTAAGTATTAACAATATTTGACTTATTTTGAATAATAATATTAATAAATGGGAAAATAAAACTTAGTATTATAAGTTTATATAAAAAAAATATATTATATTGAATTATTTTTATTATTACAAGCTAGGGTTTCATGGATTTTTTATTTGGGGGATTTATTTTTGTTTTCTTGTGAAGGGATGTCTCTCTTCCTCTGGTATTTTTTTTCTTCTAGTCTCTCTGTATTATAATTTTGTAGAAATTGTGAGTTCAAGATTGGTTGTCTTGGAGGAGTGGCAAATTTGGAGAGTTTTGGGAAGATTGGAGCTTATTTCTGGAAGATAATTGTTGTTGTTCCAGGATTTCTTCAACATTTCACATGAAGAGGTAGCATTTGTTTTCTCTTTTCTCTTCCATGCTTAAGTTCAAATTTTGAAGGAAATCTCTGTTTCCTTTTCATTTATGTTTCAAAATCCGAATGTATTAAGGAGGTTTTGTCATAAGATGAGATGTTGCTATTTCATTTGTTGTTGGGTGAAAGATACTATTGTTAAATCTACATTTGGTCATGGTTTTTCTCCCTTAGTTAAAATGAGGAAATTTGGGAATTAGGGGTTTCATTATTTTGCAAATGTAAAATGATGTTGGTTGTGTCTGAAGTATGTGATTCAATTTGTGTTGATTGAATTTTGAATTTTGAATTCACCTGTTAAATTAGCAAAGATTTGTTGCTGGTGTTTTTTAAAATTTGACAGGGTGAATTGTTTTTCATACCCGCCTGTTATTTTCCCTATTCTGGGGCTACAGATTTTATTTAGCCGCCCTGCCATTTTGTTTATTTTGATGCTGCAAATTTGTCTTTTTTTTCTATTTTCTATAGCATGGGGTTTGGGTGTTGGAGTGCACCCCCATGATGTGGGTGGGGTTCTTGTAGCACCATCCACGATGTGGGTGGGGTGCTTGTAGCACCATCCATGATGTGGGTGGGTGTTTGGCATCATGGTGGTGCACAACACCACCCATGTGGTGGTGGGTGTAGTATCCCACCACCACATGGGGTGTGTTGTTGCACAACATAATAAAATGTAACCCAAACAAATAAAAAAATTCAATCAAAAAAATAAAATAAAATGAAAAAAATTTAACCAAAGCAAATAAAAAGATATTCGAAACCAGATCGAATTTGATCGCGAAAATTAAGTGTTAAAATAATACCCTGCTGGAAATGATTTTCTAGTATGGGGTGTAAATTCGATTTCCTCGACATTATAAAATTATGAAATCTATTTCTTTTTCAGCCTCCCACATATGTATATTTTCGTTAATTATTCATTCGATATGGTTGGCATTTTGGTGTTCTAAAATGTGTGACTCTCTAATTGTAATTGTAGTTCGATTTGGTTCTCTTCTTGAGTTGTCTAGTATGATTTCAATGTGTGTACTTACCTTTTTCAGTTGTAGTTAATTTGATTGTTTAAACATCAGTTATTAGTCTAAATGAGTATTTGTGATGTTCGCTTGTAATTTTAGGGTGAGCCGCGAGTATTAGCGTGGGCTAAGCGTAAAATACTCGCTACCCCAATTTGTTCATTGTTCATCTCAGTGTTTGTCAAATGTTGTGTATTTTGATGGTTTAGTTTTGGAGGCCACTTGAGTGGTTGTTTCAACACAAGTTAATGTTCTCATCTCACATCTAGTTATTTGTGAGTTTAATTTTTTTGCTCAAGTATACCCTCATAATGGTTCTTTCCATGAGGGTGAATTCTTTATGCTGCTAATTTTAAGGCAGTGAGTGTGAAGACCTCATTGAGTTGATAGTTACTTGATAACAGTTGTATTATGATATTGTTATATTTTCCTTTGGTCAAGAGGCTCACCCTTTTTGTTGAGTTAATGATTGGTCCTTTGGGTATGTGATGATTTGTGGTATGGCATTGTATGATGTTCACATTAGATTTGGTTGGTTGTTTATGAGCCTCTTGTTTTGTTGATTCATAGGTCCATGTATAGGGAGTGGGCTTCCTTATGACATTGAGGGTCATGTGAGATGGGTTATCACGAGGATCCTTGTAAGGATGTGTGAAATCCAGACCTCTGGCATAAGGGAGTTACCATATTTTAATCAAGTGATAACTAAATTAATGAATGGGTATGGGTAGTTAGAGAATTTAAAAAAGATAATAATTTACCAGTGCCTCATAGGTCAATCCTAGGGAGGATGTTTTAAGCTGAGCATGAGAAGACCATGGAGACAATAAGCCAATCTCCCTTGGTCTCTGAAAGGTCGAGATGGCTCCGCATGCCCACAAGATAGTGCCTTGTTGTTTTTTTAGCATGTGATGACACTCCCTCATACATGCGGGTGCCTTATGTTACTCTTGCATTTATTCTTGATGTTTTATTGACCTCTGGAATTTCTTGTTTATTGTGTTGTGTTGAGGTATGCTTTTGTATGCGAAGTGTTTCATGTTAGTTCCTTGGTCTAAATGCATCAACCTAGGTTTACTGTGTGATTCAGGACCTAGTGACATCTACTATCTTAGGGGGGTGGTTCCTTGTAGGTTCCACATTGGTTGGGTGGTCATATCTTTTTGCCATTGGGGTTTTTCCCTCTTCATTGGTGTTTTCTTCGTGCGTGGACTTGGATTTTTTGTCATTCTAATTTTGGATCCTTGGAGAAGATTATTGTACTATATTACTTCATCATTGAGATGTTATCATTATGTATTAAATGAGGATTATGGATTTATAGGTGAGTTAATCTCACCATTGTACCTTATGTAAAAACAACATCTATTGTATTCATGATCATGTTTAGATTAGATTTCCAATGGAAGTAATTGTTGTCATTATACACTCAGATGAGAATGGTTGATGTTGTCATTGATGGCAACCAACTGGTAACATGGTTCACAGGTTATATTGGCAATACACATCACATACCGGCACCGACAACTACAACAAAGATCATTCACACCGGCATCTAGTTACACTGGCAATAGATTATATCAACACTCCAAGCCGACATGGATATAATTTTGTTTATGTGAAATACACTGTAATGTATTAATTATTTGTATAGCTGACATGATGTATTGTAAAGACTCATATATGTATGAGATCTTGTAGGTCATTTTGAAATGTATTTTTAGGTAATGAATGCAAGTGGTATATGAGAGAGAATAATTGTACATGCATTATGATGTAATTATTTTATGAGTGAATAAGAGCATAGCAGAGCGAAGAATCTTTTATGGTAGAGGTATCAGACAAAGCTTAAATGGGTACTAAATCCAATATTACAAATGCTATTTTGAGAAGTACATTATTATTGGATTTAACCATCCAATTTTGTAGTCAGTGGGGCTCCATTTTGTTGTTGAGCAGTGAGCTCTAGGTTGTTGGCCTTCCTACATGTGCAGGCCTCTATTGTATAAGTAACATTTATTCATATTGGCGAGTGAGTAAATATTGTGGGTCACAAATCCCATCGAGGTTTTTCCCCTATCTGGTTTCCTCGCCAAAATATCTTGTGTTACGGTGTGCATTGATTCTATCTATCTTATTTCTTTTTACTACATTATTATTGTAGCTAGGAAATTGGGAAATCATCAAAGCAAATCAATATTAGTCATAGCTCAATCACAAAAGCTCAAATGCAATGATCAATCCTAATTACATCCAATAGAGATATGAAAACAAGATATTCAAGATTGAAAACTTAAGCAAACCAAATGCAGACTTGAATGTCTCCTTCATGTGGCTCCATTGTCCTTCTTTCTTCTTCAAATAGCTTTGTTGTGGATCTCACCTACAAGTGCATGCACATGAGATGAAATCAAGTAGACAAGATAATAGCGCAAGAATACTCGAAGCGTGATTGATTCGACAAAGTAGTAATTCAAAAAAATGATTAGTTGGGATTGAAGAAAATCATCCAATTTATAGACAAATTGGAGAAAAGATCAAATTAGCATGAAGAGATTCAAATGGAAATTGCAAATCAAGAATGTCAATTATGACAAATTATGACAAATTTGCACTTTCTATGCAAAATTGATTGATTGATAATTCATGACAAGATTATGACAAATTTCTATGTCAAAATTGATTGATTGTCAATTATGACAAATTATGACAACTTGAAATGTCATTCCCATGAAATTAGGAGAAAAATAGGAGGAAATTGAATTAGAAATTAGGAAAATTAGAAAATGAGGAAAATAGGAATTTGGTGAATTAATTAATAATTTTTTATTTATTAATTAATTCACAAAGTGGGAATTTAGAAATTGATGAAAAATTAGGAAATTAGGAATTAGGAGAAATTAGGTAAATCAATTAATAATTTGTCATTTATTAATTAATTCACAAAAAGAGGAATAATTAGTTAGCCAATTAAATTAAACATTTAATTGTGACACGAAGACCTAGGATAAATAAATAAATTATTTATCCTAGAGGGAGAAATGACAAACAGGGTTAAATGAATAAAATCATGAAACCCTAAAAGATGAATTAGAAATGCAAGGATGACAATTACGTCTTGACAAAAGATAATTAACGTCGATTCGATTTGACCATGATTTTGACTTGATAAATGACCAATGCTGATAAGTGATGTGATTGATAAATGCGCCAATTGACGAGGGACAACGACTAATTGATCCAAATTGAGAAAGACAACGATCGATGATAAATTGATCGCAAAATGACAAAATTGACAAGAAAACAAGGATCGATGACAAAATAGATCACAAGATGACAAGATTGATGACAAATTGATCAAAAGACAAGAATCAATGACAAATCTATCGCATGATGACAAGATTGATGACAAATTGATCAAAAGACAAGAATCGATGACAAATCGATCGCATGATGATAAGATTGATGACAAATTGATCAAAAGACAAGAATCGATGACAAATCAATCACATGATGACAAGATTGATAAGAGGACAAAACCCTAATTAGGATTGATGATGTCCAAAATGATGACAAATGAATACGCACATACATGTGATAGGATAAGATTGACCAAAATCATGACTGAAGATTGTTATCGAAAAGACCAAATTCAAAAGCGAGACATATGAAGAATGCAGAAGAAGGACTCGATGCTCGCAAATGATAAAGACCAAGTGCGTGACATAGGAGAAATGTTAATGCGATGCAAAAACCCTAAAATAAGGCAATGCGCAAATGTTAAAGTATGATTCTGTAAGCATTGACCATTTTTAGGTGTCTACATTTTGCCCGTCTTTGAGACAATGTGATTTTAAGCGTTGTTTCAAAGAGCAATAATGAAAATACCCCAGACGCTGACAATGACATATGCATGCCCCCTCGAGGAATTGGTCGGAAACATGCAGAAAAGAGGCCAATTGATTGATAATAATGATAGAACATGATAGGAGCAAATGGACTAACAATCAGAGATCGAATGCATGAAGGACAAGCAATTGAAGGTGCAAAATACCACAACCAACATGAGATGGAGAGAGTGCACATCCATCTATGCACTGACAAAGATCTATAAATGAGACAAAGAGAGTGAAAATTGCTCATTTGCACTAGCCAAAGAGGAGAATTTGTTGCTCTGGAAAAGGACCGTGTAGAGAGATGGCGAACATTCCAAGGGTAGATCACCTTGAAGAATGTGTACACATGTATAGATGACTGGATGACATGGGAGCAGCGGTATGTATCTCAAAAACCCATATTTTCAATTTTATGAATTTGACTTGCTTGCGAGACATTGCGGGGCCCACAGAAAATGCAGAAAGGGACTTATGTGCTTGTGTAGGGTGAATCCTGTGCTTGTGTAGGGTCTTCTGCGCTTGTGTAGGGGACACAGGCGCAGGTTGTGTTACACAGGCACAGTTGTGCATTGGCAACCCTAATTTGGTCAAAATTGGCATGCAAATGATCCCGAAAAGGGGGATAAGAATAGGATAGGTCAAAATAGAGTAAAAACACCCTGATTTGGACATGAAACAAGGAAATGTAGCCCATAGGAGCAAACCCTAAAACTGACAAAATGTACCCCAATTGTGATGTAGAGTCAACAGTATCCATTGATCACGCGAGAGAACTGACCAGACTGCTTCATGTTACGACATAGACTCAGGAGCACGAACAGAGATACATTAGAAGGACTTGGAATATACTATATCACATTCATGCCTGAGATTAGGGAAAACACAGGACTGCTTACCGCATTGGCAGAGCGATGGCATTCGGAGACCTCCTCATTCCATCTGGCGACTGGAGAGGCGACTATGACACTAGAGGATGTATGGCATATCCTCCGCATTTTGATTCATGGAGAGATGGTAGAGTATGACCCAGTGATAGGGAGAGATGCATTGTGCAGATTATTTGAGTGTGATGCAGATGATCTGGATATCGTAGAGAGGGAGATTGGCTGGGAGACCATGGCATCAGAGTATGATCGACAATATGTGGTGATAGCGGTGGTGATAGCATGCCTACTAGTAGGGGACAGATGAGGACATGGATTCCCGATTGGATGGGGAAGAGTGCTAGAGCAGATGGTGATAGAGGGTATGGTGTACGCATGGGGACCATGTGTACTAGCTATGCTATATTTTCAGTTGCATCAGATAACATATCAGGGAGTTCAGACTTTGAGCTGTGGAGTCACACTGTTACAGTATGGGCATTTGAGCACATAGCCATATGTCGACCGATTGTAGAGAGACAAGTATTACCACATCAACCATAGGTGTACTGCTATGGTGGAGCACTGAGACAGGGTCCGTTTGGATACATACTGTATTGGCAACACGAGCTAGACAGATTGAGAGAGTTCACATGGAGGCCATATCGTGATTGCCCTAGATGGTCAGATGATAGTGATGAGCTACCGTATTGTAGACATGAGAGGTACCTGATCGGGCGACCAGTGAATCATCAGAGAGTGATTTAGATGTACCTACCAGAGAGAGTCAGATGATAGTTTGGAGAGAGGCAAGATGTACTTAGGAGGACTGCACACTTTGCCCGATCTCACAGAGAGACGAGTCAGTGGGGGAGTATGATTTAGCCACACATGGGATTGGAGATCAGATGTGGAGGACACTGGGATGACAGAGGAGTATGAGAGATGGTTTGCACGACGACGACCAGTGCCATTGATAGATCCTAATATTTTGGTACCGAGGAGACAGGAGGACTTCCCACTCACAGGAGAGGAGGAGGGAGATGATGAGGATGAGGAGGATGAGGGTGGTGATGAGGATGAGGGAGATGATGAGGATGGAGATGAGGATGGGGATGATGAGGATGAGCCAGATTCAGGCGAGCAGGAGGCATTGTAGGATATACCCATAGAGCCGGAGACAGCTAGCATAGAGGAGATGGAGATGTGCAGGGCTACCATAGTGAGTCAGCATGATCATATTGCGACTTTAGAGAGATAGAATGCCATCTTGAGGACAGAGCAGGATCAGTTTAGAGCGGAGTTATCGAGACTCACAGCGGCTCGAGATACAGCAGTAGCTCAGGCACAATGAGAAGAACAGAGAGTTACTAAGTATATTGGGTCGATTAGGGATGCCAGTGCACATGAGATGGCACAGATGTTGGTAGAGACCGGAGAGGAGATACACCATTGGAGGACACTATATGAGAGTGTAGTTCCACCAGAGCAAAGAGTAGCTTCATATCAGGCATGATCGAGGATAGAGAGTAGGGCACGCTCTCGGAGGTCATTGAGCAGCATGGGGGTGAGTGGACCTATGAGACCACCACAGCTAGGACCTTGGACAGGAGGGACATCATCCTTGAGACATTGCAGGGATGAGGAGGATAGAGGGAGCACCTAGTGACAGAGGCACGTGCTCCTTATGATAGAGACATATGTAGTTTGACATTTTGTAGTCAGCCTGCGGGCCATACTTAGGACAGACAGTCCAATTTTGTACTCCGATATTATTTGGATATATGATATGATATGCATCGATATGATGGGATGCAATGTGTTATGATGTATGTTATTTTCCATGCATGGATGACTTATGCACTATTTATGGACCATTGTGGAACATGTATGGATATAGTTTTTTATGTGTTTTTGATGCATTTATAATATGAAATGGATAAAATGCTTGATGCTTGATGTGATGCAAATGTACTAACCAATGAATGCAGGATGCAACATATGTGTTTGGGGAAATCGGAGCACTAGACCGAACTGACTATCCGAATGGACGGAAGAAATGTTAGTAAGAAGAAAATGAGACAGAAGATAGTTAGAGACGAAGGAAAAACTTGCTTTCAGTAATGCACTTTGTAGGTGAGAACCTTTATTTTAATGTAGCAAAATGGATGCGTAGCATCATGGCATTGAAGGCCAGAGCTGAAATGCAACCCTTTTTGCAAAAGACAGACACATCATAGATAAACAACAATCACAACAAAAAAGAAAGGGACCATGAACCATCCCGGTCACTCTAAATCACTCAGTGACATCATCGAGCAACATAGGAACATGATCGAAGCCAAAGATAAATCAGTAAAAAGATAAGATGCACAAATTCCAACAAATCAAACAAACATCTTGATTTTCATTGTCAAAAGTTGAAAGTGTTGATAGGACGATCATGCTGTCTGGTTTCAGGACATGCGGTACCTCGTCTAAGATAGGACACAGTCTGGTTTCGAGTATACCACACCCTGTATAAGACCCATGATAGTAGTGACAAGGACAAATAAATTTGCAGTTGATTGATATGACAAGTGCGATCAGTTTGAATGTCTGGTTTGATTGAAAAGTTCATCTGTTTAAGCGTGATTTCATTAAAGTACAGTGTATGATTGCGTGTCGTCGGAGGGATGCTCAATGATCTGTCTCTGCATAGAGGGGTTATTTATTGCAAACTGCTTTTTGAGTTTTTACAATTTTTTTTGTGTTCATTTTTTTTAGGACTTTATTTGACTTTTTAGGGATTTGTTCAGGACATTTTTCAATTTTTTTTGGATTATTTCAGGACATTTTTTGATTTTTAGGGATTTTTTCAAGACATTTTTCAATTTTTTAGAATTATTTCAGGACATTATTTGATTTTTAGGGATTTTTTCAAGACATTTTTCAATTTTTTTGATTTTTTTTCAGGACATTTTTCAATTTTTTTGAATTATTTCAGGACATTTTTCAATTTTTTTTGAATTATTTCAGTGATTGATCATGACAAGGGGAACACACTAAATGCACATTTGAAAGACATATGTACAAGAAACCGGAGTATGCAAGACAATGATGTTGACCAATCATAGGCCTGGAACAGTACATTGGGTCAAGACAAAGATAGACATGATAAACCGACCGAAAGAAAGCATAGCTAGAGGTCATGACAGATGAAGGAGCAATGATCTCATTTACACATGGCACCTGATTGCTAGGTTTTCACCATGGTACTTGCCCAAAGCGCTTGTTTGCCAGGTTTTCACTAGAGGGCGAATCATTTTTCTTTACTTTTTTTTTTTTTCTTTTTCTTTGTTTTTTCACCTTTTTTGTATTTTTTCACTTTTTTGATTTTTTTGTATTTTTTTAGGATCATACTTGAAGAAGTGCTGATAGAAAATTATGCCCAGTACTTGTGAAGGTGCATGCTGTTTACAGGATCAGACAAAGGTTCACCTTCTGGAGTGGCAAGCTGATATGCCCCCGAGCCATATGCTGCAGTTACTATGAAACGCCAACCCAATTAGGTTCAAACTTGCCTTTGATGATGTCAGTAGATTGTGCATTCTTGGGGTTTACCTTTAAAACCAGATCTCCCACTTCGAAGTGTCACCCTTTGACCTTCTTATTATAAGAGCGACGGAGATGGTTTTGATATGCTTGCAAATGTGTCAGGGTTGTCTGACGTTTCTCATCTAACATCTCAAGCTGATGCAACTGAGAGACTCTGTGTGTCTCATCATCAATCAGATGTTGCAAGGAAACACGCAAGGAAGGAATCTCCACTTCCAAGGGTAAAATGGCTTCCGCACCATACACCAAGGAATAAGGTGTTGTGCTAGTAGGTGTGCGGATAGAAGTGCGATAGGCCCATAGTGCTGGATTCAACTGTACATGCCAATCTCGACCAGCATCATTGACAACCTTTTTCAGGATCTTGATAATGGTTTTATTTGATGCTTCGGCTTGACCATTACCCTGTGGATAGTATGGACTGGAGAAATGGTGTTGGATATGAAACTTTTCATAGAGTTCCTTGACATCTTTATTCTTGAAGGGATGACCATTATCTGTGACTATGGCAAGGGGAACCCCATACCGGCATATGATATAATTCAATAGGAATTTTGAAATTTGCACACTAGTGATATAGGTCATGGGGATAGCCTCGATCCATTTTGTAAAATACTCTGTGGCTGTAATGATGAACTTGTGTTCATTTGTAGATGTCGGGTGAATCTTGCCAATAAGATCTAATCCCCATTGAGAAAAGGGCCACAAAGATATGACAAAAATGAAGCTCTTGGGCTGGTGCATGAATATAGTTTCCATGGATCTGGCATTTGTAGCATTTCTTAACAAAATCATGAACATCCTTTTCCAGAGTGGGCCAATAATACCTAGCATGAATCAACTTTTTGGCTAAGCTCAGACCATTGAAATGGCCCCCATATATACCATCGTGAACCTCGTGTAAAGCCCTTTGTGCTTCATCAGAATCCAAACACTTGAGGAGGGTATGGTCAAAGCAACGACGGTAAAGGGTGTCGACAATGATGACATATTTGGCTATTTGTCGGATGAAGGCTCGATGCTAGTTAGCGAAAAGGTTAGGTGGTAAGGTTTGGGATTTCAAATATTGATATACATCATTGTACCATGGGGATTTGGGACCAACAAGAATGCACATCACATCGGCTATCAGAATGTCAAAAGAAGGGACAAGCAACTGTTCGACCAAAAATTCACATTTGTCCATATTGTTTGGCATATTTAACATGGAAGCGATCGTAGCCATCGCATCTGCCGACTTGTTTTGCATTCTTGGAACTTGACTGAAATGGATATCCGTGAATTTTGTCTTAAAGAAATCTACCATATGCTTATAGGGAATAAGCTTTTCATCTTTTGTTTCGTAGTCATCATTCACTTGTCGGATGATTAATTGAGAATCTCCATAGACTTGCAAATGTGTGATATTCCAGTGGACCGCTACTCGGAGTCCTATGACCAGTGCTTCATACTTTGCAATGTTATTGGTACAATGAAAAGTTATTCTGTAGGACTTGGGAATAGCATCACCTTGAGGGGTGACAAACAAGATGCCTGCTCCGGACCCGAACTTGGTATGGGATCCATCAAAGTATAACTTCCATTCATTAGAAGATGTGAGAGCAAAGACTGATTCATCTGGCAAATCGGTCAACATGGGATGATCATCATAAATAGGAGCCTCTGCAAGTTGATCTGCTATGACTTGTCCTTTTATCGCCTTTCGCTCCATATACTCAATATCAAATTCACTGAGGATCATAACCCACTTTGCTAGGTGACCTGTCAAAGCTGCTCTGCTAAGCAAGTATTTTAGGGGATCAATTTTTGCAACCAACAATGTTTGGTGATTTAACATATAGTGTCGGAGCTTCTGTGTTGCAAATACCACTGCTAAGCATGCCCGTTCAATAGTTGAATAATTCGGCTCATAGCCTAGTAGTGTCCGGCTGATATAATAAATAGCTCGCTCTTTGTCGTTCTCATCCTGTTGGGCCAAGAGAACTCCTAGTGCCATTTCAGTTGCAGAAATATACAATATAAATGTCTTTCCTTCTATAGGAGGCATTAGAATAGGCGGTGACAACAAATAGTCCTTGAGAGCTTGAAAGGCTGATTGACATTGCTCAGTCCATTTAAAAGCGACACCTTTATGCAATAAATGCTGGAATGGATGACATTTGTTTGCCAACTAAGCTATAAAGTGGCGGATTGACTGTAGCTTTCCTTGCAGACTTCTTAGTTGATGGAGATTAGAAGGAGGAGGCATATCCATTATTGCTTTAACCTTGGCAGGGTCGACTTCAATGCCTCTGTGAGAAACAATGTACCCTAGTAATTTGCCAGGTGTGACACCAAAGACACACTTCTTTGGATTGAGTCTGAGCTTGTAGGTCTCCATTCGGTCAAAGATTGGGCCCAGGATGGCTAAATGACTATCTCTTGTGATAGATTTGCATAATAAGTCATCAACATAATCCTCCATCAAAATATGCATGAAATCATAAAAAATTGTCGTCATCGCTCTTTGATATGTTGCGCCTGCATTTTTAAGACCGAAGGGCATCACATTCCAGCAGTAGGTACCCCAATTACATGTGAATGTAGTCTTATGTTGGTCTTCAGGAGCAATGCAAATTTGGTTATAGCCGAAGAAACCATCCATCAATGAGAGCATCTCATATCCAACAGTCATGTCAACTATGATGTCGATATTTGGCAGTGGAAAATCATCTTTAGGGCATGCTTTATTGAGATCCCTAAAATCTGTACAGATTCTGATGCCCCCAGTTACTTTGCTAACTGGTACTAAATTTGAAATCCAGTCTGCATAATCAATGGGTCTGATAAAGCCCACATCCAGTAATTTTTTTAGTTCTACCTTGACCAAAAGAGCCACCTGGGGTTGCATCTTTCTAAGTTTTTGTTTGACAGGCTTGGCATCCACTTTTAATGGCAAGTGATGAAGGACTAATTCTGGATCGAGGCCAGGCATATCTGCATAGGACCATGCAAAGTTTATCTTCTTCTCAAGAAAGAAATTGACAAAATCTATCTTTTCCTATTTTGATAGAGAAGCAACAAAATGAATGACCTTAGGGTTGTCAGGTGTGCCCAAATTGATTTCTTCGGTCATTTCCACAAGCAATGTTGATTTATCCTGACTTGATAGGGGTATGTCCACTCTTCCACCTTTGGGCGCCTCAGAGAGGTTTTCACCCGCAGGTATGTCTTTTATTTTTACTTTTGCATGATCAGAGAGTGCCTTACGGTTTTCACTTAAAGATCTATTCTTTTGATTTTTTACTTTTTCTTTTCTTTTTTCATTTTGATGACTGGAAGATGGAGTTGACTCCCCAAAATATGCTGTGGAATCTAGGTCAATAGCAAATCCTACCTTATGATCACCTTGTGGTATGCCTTCCCATAGTCCAAGGAATTTTGCAATTGCTTCGTCATTTTGAAAACAGTCCAATGTGAGTGGTTCTTGTTTGTTATGTTGGATAAGCTGGGGATAGACGAGGGGCATGTCATCATCGGTTTTAAGGAGAGAGAGGACTAAGATGGTAAAGATGTAAACATCTGTGGTATCATTGTCTGAACTGCTTGTATCCGATTCGGAGCTTGGATCCCAGAATGACTCTATCCAAGCATTAGGACATGTTTTAGGAAGAGGAGTTATTTCATGTTTGTCTTCCATAGGCAAATTATCAGGGTCAAGGAAAATATTGTCAAGGGCATAGGAGCTAGAAGAAAAACAACTCCACTCCCATTCATTGGAATCAGTTTTGGGTCGGGTATCCTTAGGTGTTATTTCATCATCAGAGTCATGCCCTTTTCCACATGTGGTCACTTTGGTAGATGAGGATCCAATTCGCAATGGTACAAAACCTAACCCTAAAGTTGGAGGTTACATCTTGGGTATAATAGGTTCTAGCCTTCCCTTCTTGTCCGGGCCTAAGCCACTACAGCTGTCATATCCTTTCTTTTGCAGCATAGTAAATCCTTTGCCATACCATTCCACTGGCAACCTGACAGGTGGGGTCTCAGTTGGATCCTTATAAAGCCAATCTATGACATCATCATCTAAAGTTTCTTTGTCAAGTTCACCCCATCTTGTAAATGTAGTGGGAGGCTGATATTGAATAACTACCTTAGGTTCCTTTTGCAACAAATGTGATTTGCCATATGATTTTGGAGATATTGGTAAATTCTCGATGAGGAATGTTTGATCCATTGAATATTCTCCGCATCCTTGGTCCTGTATCTTCAATTTTCCTTTAACAACATCTAACAATTCATTAGGATCCACATAACTATGTGATTTGGCCTCTCTATTGACTGGGACTTGCTGCTGCAGAGAATCCTTTAGGGCAGCATAGAATTGAAATGGATTAGGATCTCCTGGAATTGTTATCTCAGTTCCATTGTAAGGATATTTTAAACATTGATGATAAGTGGATGGAATTGCTTTCATTGCGTGGATCCACGGACGACCAAGAATCATATTGTAAGGGAGATCAAGGTCTAGGACCTGCAGGAAAGTGTTTTCTGTCACTGGACCGACTCTGATAGGCAATGTAATTATCCCTTTGGATGGGTGCTCAACATCATCATATGCTTTGATTGTTATTGTTCTGGAAGCATCAATGTCATTTTATGTATAACCAAGGCCAATGACCACTCTCAAGGTACAAATATTAAGACCCGCTCCGCCATCTATCAAGACTCATTGGATTTTGCAATTATGGACAAAGACTTCAAGGTGTAAAGGATCATTATGAGGGAGCTTATCAGGTGAGATATCATTATCAGAAAATGCAACATTTTGGGAAACAGCTAGATGTCCAATTCGGGCTTGAAACTGGTCAACATCAATGTCTGTCGGGATAGTGGACTTAATTAAAGCTTTATCTAGGACTACATGATGCATGGGGGACATTTTCAACAACTCAAGGATTGATATTTGTGCAGGTGTCTTTCCTAGATGATCCAAGAGATTATACTGACTTGCAGGAGTTGGTTTGGGAGGAGTTGCAGGAGCTCCTTTCAGGACTATTTTGGATTGACGAGTGGTGACCGCGCAAGAAGGATCTTGTTCCTTTATTCTTAGGGTGGAAACATACTCATTTGACACTCGAAAACAATTGATGACATTGTTATAACCAGTATTTGCATAATTTGCTATTTGGGTAGAGTTTGAAGAAGATGCTTTACCCTTGTCATGATCAAGCAAAGGAGTTTTGAAAATGGTATGATCAGTGTTAGAGGTCGCATTGGGTGGATCTACCTCAATTACTCCTTTCTCTAGCAAGTCTTGAATCATATGTTTCAATTGAAAACATGATGCAGTTTTATGTCCTTTTGACCGATGGTACTCACAGTATGCATTATCATTCCACCAATGCGGTTTTACCACTGGTTCTGCCTTGATATCTGGTAACTTGATAAATTTGGCTTGTATTAATTGTTTCATTACTGACTCAATAGGCTCTCCCAATGGCATAAACTGTCAAGGAGGCCCATCCCTTGATCGGAAAGGTTTGCGTTGCTGGTTTTGTTGCTGGCCTTGTTGTTGATTATATTGTTGAGTATGCTATTGGCATTGCGGCTATTGAGTAACATTGCTCATTGGTGTTTGATTTTGTTCCATAGTTGACATATTAGGAACACTCAATTTCTTGATTGTGAACGGGGGTTGATTTGCATTCACCACTCTTGCATCAACAACTCCATCATTAGTGACATTCTTGTTCTTATACCAAAATCTATTTCTGTCCCCTGAATTGTTCGTGTTGCCACTATCTTTGTTAAGCTTAATGAATCTCTTGGCTACAAGAGCAGTTTCAATGTTCAACCTTTCTTAATGAGTTTCTCTATAGTACTAGGACTTTTCAATTTTAGTTCATACATCATTTCTGGGACCAAATTTTGGATAAACAAATTCACTTGTTGTTCTTCAGGTATATCTAGGGAAGAATGACTATACAAGTTTTGCCATCATTGTAAGAAAGTCACTAATGGTTCACCTTGCTTTTGCTTGGTGTTGCATAAATCTGACATGGTCATGTCACTATGGATGTTGAATGTGAAGTGAGATATAAAATTTTGAGCCAATTTAGACCAAGTCTTTATATTTCCTGGTAGATGCAAATACCAATCCATGGCTTGTCCCATGAGACTTCGTGCAAATAAGCGCTTTAAATATGTTTCCTCATAACTCACTTCAGTACATGCCGTGAAAAATGCTCAAATGTGATCTTTTGGATTGCCATTCCCTTTATATTTCTCAAAATTAGGTGCTTCAAAATGCTTAGGGAATGGAGGCATGTATAAGCTCTTGTCAAATGGATTAGGACATAAATCTTGATCTATATACAACTTCTTTGTTCCTTTAGTTTCTAATGCGTCAACCTATCGCTGCAACTTCTCAAGCTGTTGCGCAATTGTATCAAATTTTAGAGGTCCATCATTAATCCCGGTGGGTACTCTTTGTCGATACATCATGTTTCCGATCGGTTATTGATGCTCTGAAATGGCCATTTTTGGTGTCTCCAGCATATAATGTTCTTGGTACATCTCTTGTTGTTGTGGTTGTGCCATACCTTGATATTGACCTTGTTGCTGTGCTTCTTGTAGCCTAGGTTGATATTGCAATTGAGGGTGTTGTTGATATTACACAGGTGCCAATTTTGGTTATGAAGTATGATAGCTTGTTTGTCTTGGCACATATTGAGGCACATGTTATTGTTGATGCTGACGAATCAGAATTTGCTGACTTTGTGCCAATTGTTGTCGCGGTGTAAATCCCATCATTTGCAAAAAACTTTGTTTGGGTGGTTTTTGTTGTTTCTCCTTAAGATGGGGTATGGCACTTGCATTAACTTGCTGTGTTGTTTGTCCAATCCATTGTGATGGTTGCAAGTTTGCATTAACTTGTAATGGGGCAGAAGGCGCTACAATTTGTTGTCGAATGCGATATTGTTGTTGTGGTAAATTGCTTGTTTGCACATTCGATTGTACCTTTTGTGTATTACCCAATTGTTGCAGCAATTGTTGTTGGTGCAAACCACTATCCATAACTCTTTGTGTCGCCATTATCGAAGGATCTGTCGCAATAGTGTTTGGCAAATATATTGAGCTTAAAGGGACATAAGAACTTTGTTGCATCATGGAATTGTTTTGGACATTGGTGATATCAGGCATTCCAGTCGTGAAGCTTTCTTGCATCTTAGATTTTGATCCAATTTTATGCATGTAAAGAACCACTTCTTGTTGAGGGATAGTTGTTAATATTTGTGTGGTCTTCATTTGATCTTGTGTTATAGGTGTTGTATTGAATAATGGATTATTTATTTTCTCAAATGGTGACTTTTGAGGAATAGTCATTGTCAATGCCTTTGAAGCACGTTTACTCATCAAGGTAGATTGAGTTTCTTGTCGCATATTTTCTTCATTTGGATGCGGAGAGAAACTTAACAACTCACCGCCTTGTTGTTTTTGCACATTGATTTGCTCACTTGAGGAGGTCACATTACTCATCATGTTAAGATATTTTTGCGGGAACATCTTAAAGACCTTGTTCAAGAATTTATCTATCTTTTTTGTCAACTTTGGATCTTGAAGGAACATATCAACATCATCAGAAGCATCAGAATCTGATGAAGAATCTGGTTGGACATTTGGATTCGTTTCTTGTTGAATGCCTTGATCTGAACCAAATCCTTGTGAAAGAGTTTTTTCCTCATGTAATGTTTGAATTTCATGTTGCAGGTTTGGTTGATTCCAATCGAAAGGTGCATTTCCTCTTGGCATTGGTGGAACACTCCCATGTCCTGGTTTCATAGGTACAAACACTGGTTCATATAATGGAGGTGGTCCAAGTTGAACCATCCCATATGGTGGTAGTGATGTGTTTGATAAACCTTCAATTTGTACTATTTGACTAGTTTGAAATTGTGAATTTGATATGTTGTCAATGGGTTGATACGTTGGTTCGCCCATCTTCTTAGATTTTGACCTTGTTTCAACAGGCATGTCACTTATGCAAATGCAATATTTTTGGAATTTTTCAAGGATAATATATGATGTGCAACTAAATGAAAACTAAATAGATGAAAATGCAATCTATGCTTTTGGTTGTTTTTGAAGATTTTGACAAACTTTTGAAATGCAAATCTAAAAAGAGACCCTTAGGAAATTGAAATGATGTCTAGACCTCGAAGGACAAAAGGACCAAGTGACAAAAGGACAAAATGACAATGTCTCCCCTATATGCTTGGATACTAAGCTAGGTTTGACCAAATGACAATAATGACATAAAGAGAAAAGGTTTGATAAGGTCTAGACTTCCTAACAATGACTTAGGGTTTATCAAAGATTTTGATCACTCAAGTATGACAAAACCTAGTTTTGACACTATATGCAAAGGGACAATTACTATGCAAATAACCTTAATATGATATGATAATGACCTAAGCTTAATGAAGAGACCTAGGGTATGCAATTGTGACCTAATGTTATAAGGACAAGGATGCAAATGCAAATGTATGACAATGGTATTACTCTGATGCAAGAGGACACATGCAAATGGATGACCCTTATTGATATGCAAAGGAGTATGACCTCGGTGAAACTTAACCTTGGTAATTGACAATGACTTTGTAAAATGCAAACCTAGGATGAACCTAAATCTAAGTGACATGAATGTTGAGACAAGATTTTGAAAAATGTTTGACAACCATGTTTGAAGGTGTTTTGAAGTTTGTTGGATGAAATATTCTTGTGTTTAACCTTGTTTTGAATCAATTTGTCTTGCTTTTGAAATGAGATGCAATTCAACTTTTGACAAGCAAAGAAGACAAGATATTTCAACTTAGACTCAATACAATCATGCTCATTCGCACATTTCTTATGGTAGGCAAGGAAATTAGGTACTTGAGAGGTAGACTCGTTATGGGATTCAAGGAGAATACATAGATGCTTGACCCCATGGGCTCCCCTCCACGACACTCACTTCTCAGGGCAGCCAAGCATCAGTCCCCATGGAAATCTCCCCATAGCGAACTTAGTATCTCTTCCAAGTATCTGAACTTGTCCTTCCCAAGCAACTAGAAGGATTTTTGGCCTCTAAATACAAAGTGTTTAGTAAGGATTTCTTTTAAGCGTTACTCCTTGGTGTCACGCAAGTGTGATTGAGACATTAGGCCCACCAAGATACCAAACAAATGTAGTCACGCAAGCATGATTTAGACCATGAGGTCCTAGTTAGATGTTGATATGAGAAAGAGTTCAAGGGTCATCACTTCCCAAGTAACTGCAATTCCCACGTAACCCTTCCTTCAAAGCTTTCACCCATCAGGTATTTGTTTATAGTGAGTTAGAATGCCAAGGTATTCTAGCCGTACTCACTTTGGGTCATTCCCTTCTCACGATTGTCACTTTCTTGCAAAAGCAAATGGTCGGGAAGGCAGGCCCTCTAAAGGTGACACACAATCAAAAACATGAGCATGGTATCGATGATCTAGATTTCTGATCACCCTAAGAAGGATGAGAGCATACTCTCCTACTCCAATGTCAAACTCATCAATCAAAACAAACATATATTCATTCCATTCTATTTAGAAATCATACTAGGTGCCTAAATATTAATTACAAACACAAAGTTTAGCTGTAGTCCAAGGCAACTTGCAAAACCCAAGTCAGAAGTTTGATATGTTTAGTCTTTGACTATCGAACCTGCATACAATGTGTTAGTAGTTTCATTTGTTGTCTTTGTCATGCATATGCCAAGGTGCTGCACAGAAAATTAGTACCAAAAACCAAAAAAGTAGAAACAAAATGCAAAACAAAACAATTTGCAAGTGAAAAACACTGCTTTTTACCTCTGTTTCTGTCCCTACACAGGCACAGAATGCTTGACACAGGCACAAATTGTCTCACACAGGCACAGATTGTCCTTGACACAGGCACAAAATACTTGACACAGGCACAAAATGCTTGACACAAGCGCAGAAGTTCCCAGAAAACCCTGCATTACCCTGTTTCTTGGGTTTTTAACCTACAAATCAACTCAAAAGCACTCAAAAGCATGGTTAAGTGGTTAGTTCATGTCGGGTTCACCAATTAATGTAGCTAGGAAATCGGGAAATCATCAAAACAACTCAATATTAGTCATAGCTCAATCACAAAAGCTCAAATGCAATGCTCAATCCTAATTACATCCAATAGAGATATGAAAACAAGATATTCAAGATTGAAAACTTAAGCAAACCAAATGCAGACTTGAATGTCTCCTTCATGTGGCTCCATTGTCCTTCTTTCTTCTTCAAATAGCTTTTTTGTGGATCTCACCTACAAGTGCATGCACATGAGATGAAAGCAAGTAGACAAGATAATAGTGCAAGAATACTTGAAGCGTGATTGATTCGACAAAGTAGTAATTCGAAAAAGTGATTAGTTGGGATTGAAGAAAATCATCCAATTTATAGACAAATTGGAGAAAAGATCAAATTAGCATGAAGAGATTCAAATGGAAATTGCAAATCAAGAATGTCAATTATGACAAATTATGACAAATTTGCACTTTCTATGCAAAATTGATTGATTGATAATTCATGACAAGATTATGACAAATTTCTATGTCAAAATTGATTGATTGTCATTTATGACAAATTATGACAACTTGAAATGGCATTCCCATGAAATTAGGAGAAAAATAGGAGGAAATTGAATTAGAAATTAGGAAAATTAGAAAATGAGGAAAATAGGAGTTTGGTGAATTAATTAATAATTATTTATTTATTAATTAATTCACAAAGAGGGAATTTAGAAATTGATGAAAAATTAGGAAATTAGGAATTAGAAGAAATTAGGTAAATCAATTAATAATTTGTCATTTATTAATTAATTCACAAAAAGAGGAATAATTAGTTAGCCAATTAAATTAAACATTTAATTGTGACACGAAGACCTAGGATAAATAAATAAATTATTTAACCTAGAGGGAGAAATGACAAACAGGGTTAAATGAATAAAATCATGAAACCCTAAAAGATGAATTAGAAATGCAAGGATGACAATTAGGTCCTGACAAAAGATAATTAATGTCGATTCGATTTGATCATGATTCTGACTTGATAAATGACCAATGCTGATAAGTGATGTGATTGATAAATGCGCCAATTGATGTGGGACAACGACTAATTGATCCAAATTGAGAAAGACAACGATCGATGACAAATTGACAAGAAAACAAGGATCGATGACAAAATAGATGACAAGATGACAAGATTGATGACAGATTGATCAAAAGACAAGAATTGATGACAAATCGATCACATGATGACAAGATTGATGACAAATTGATCAAAAGACAAGAATTGATGACAAATTGATCAAAAGACAAGAATCGATGACAAATCGATCGCATGATGACAAGATTGATGACAAATTGATCAAAAGACAAGAATTGATGACAAATCGATCGCATGATGACAAGATTGATAAGACGACAAAACCCTAATTAGGATTGATGATGTCCAAAATGATGACAAATGAATATGCACATAGATGCGATAGGATAAGATTGACCAAAATCATGACTGAAGATTGTTATCGACAAGACCAAATTCAAAAGCGAGACAAATGAAGAATGCAGAAGAAGGACTCGATGCTCGCAAATGATAAAGACCAAGTGCGTGACATAGGAGAAATGTTAATGCGATGCAAAAACCCTAAAATAAGGTAATGCGCAAATGTTAAAGTATAATTCCGCAAGCGTTGACCATTTTTAGGTGTCTACAATTATTTGTTTACCGGTATATTAATTTCAGTTGTAGAATTGCAAATAAGTTTAAATCTTTCATCTACCGGTCAGACACTAATTCACCCCCCCCCGCTCAGTGTCTTTGGGGCTGATCAAGTATCTAACAGTAATGTAATCTACTCCTATGTAATTTGGAAAGAAGTAAATTGTAAACTCTTGTAAGTAATGACTCATTATTTGTAAGCATTGTAATCCCTTGACTTGATGTATAAAACCTTGATGGAAATTGTCATGTTGTTTATGAGTAATTAAGTTAGTTATGATTCCAATATGCTATGGTTAAGGATGGTTTATATCAGCATTACCATTATATATTTGAAATCAATAAGATATCAAGATAGAGCATGGAAACACTAGACCTCTTGATGACACAATTAGTACCATGGTAACCTAATCAGCCTAAGGCTGAAAACTGAAATAAAACTTAGCAATTTGATACTCTTAAGGATCTAAATGGGAATGTACATGTTAATGTAAGTGCTGAAATAAAATTATTAATGCTTGATTAGTGTCAATGTGCATATAGTTGCAACAATAGGGCTTGTGTGCATGTATTGGTGATTAAGTGAGATAGGGTGGCATTTAAGCATTGTATTATAAATGTGGACAGTGATATAGGAGTATACATTTTAGTCATAGTAACTCATAATCATCATGTTAGAGTATTAGCATAAGGAGCTAGAGTGTATGTATTGAGTCAAGATCAAGGCTGGTTGTATGTAATGACTTGATTTGACATTCATGCTTAAGGTAAGGGCATATGTACATAAACATCATGCATATGTAATTAGCTCTATAATCATGTATGTTTTATGTGGAATACAAAGTATTATGCATATAGTTATCAGGTTGATTATAATGTTGCATTGGATTCCTAGATGGCGTAATGGTTATGGAAGTGCATTTCATGCTTAGCTAGTAGCGATTGAGCATTGTAATGGGTTGTATTCATTACGATTTTTAGAGGGCAATGTTCACTTTATTTTTCCCCCGGTTTGGGTTTTTCAGCAGGCCCGGTTGTTATCACCTTTTAGCCAGTAGGGTACAGCGCATAGGACACTTGGTGGCATGACGTTGCTCCCTCAGTTCATCTTTGATGTCCATTTTTTGAAGCAGCGCAGGGGTTACAAATGGCAATGCCTGCTAACTATTTTTGGTGGGCCCACTCATTAACGTAGTATGCGAACGGTTTCTTGCGGTTATGTCTCTTTCTGCAGCCCGTTCGCGGTTAGAAGAATCTTTTTCAGTTCATGGTAACCTACAGATCATTGCAAGTGAAAAGTAGAATTTCAGGGTTTGTTTTGTTGGGTACAGCCTCCATAGCGACACACATGTTTTCTATTATGAAGGGGTTGTGCCATTTTGGCATTTTAGGGAACTATTTTCAGAAGCGGGGATCTCTTTAAATGCGGTTTTTTCTCTTGTGTTGGGGAGGTTCAGAACTTAAAAAGAAAGAAGAACAGTCTAGTTTGCGAAGTAGGGGTTTTCTTTTGTTTGCAGCCTTTAAAAACTATTTTGACCCTGCTAGAAGAAGATTATTCAAATTATGCCTACGACCTTTATGATGTCTCTTTTAGTATGATGTTAATGGTATTTTCTGTGCTCCTGTGTTGAAAATTTTGATAACTTTGGGAATATTTTTATCCAAGACTTCATTGATTAAACTATGTTTCTATACTTATTATTTGATGAATGCATGATGAGTATTTCCATATGCTTTTCAAGTAAACTTGGTTGTGACCTTGTTTATGTTCTTGATTCGAATTGATAAATTGTTGAATGGACTTATTTCCATTGGTTCATTGTCTCTTAATGATTTGGCGTATCGCTCAAGTATTTTATTGTTACTTTTAAAAGTATTTGTTTCTTTCCCCTTTCCTTGAAACCCAAGGAAGAGCTAGCTTCTCAATCTGGGAGGTCATTCAGTGTTTCCTGGACAAATTGGTTCCCCAGCACTAAATTTCCCATAAGGCAGTTTGTTCCCAAAGCAAAATTTAGAGTCAACAGTTCTTTTTCTATCACGCCCGGTGGGACCATTATTTTAAACCACAATTGCCTAACTAGTTTATGAGTCATAGGCCTGTCACCAGGAGTCAAACGGCCCTACATCCTCATCTTCTTTTTCCTCCATTGGTGACCATCCATTTTGCCATAGTTTTGCCTCCACAGGGTCTCCCCACTATTATACATGTTGTAATGGTGCAAGTCCCTCCTCGGAATTTTGTGACATGGGACAATGGTAGCCCCCTTCGCCAGTTCCACCTATAGTTTGGGGAGCCATTATGGCAGTAGTGCTAAAGGTTGTGCCTAAATTCATGGGAGAGTGTCATAAAACCCCTAGAGAACATCTGCAAGATGTGGCTACTGTTTGTACTATACATGGCATCACTGAGTAGAATGTATCTTTGAGGTTGCTCGTAGCATCTTTCAGAGGGAAAGCTCTGGACTGGTTCAGATATCTAGGCCCTAGTACTATAGGGGACTGGGATCAGTTGGGGGATCATTTCTTTCAGAGATTTTCAGATAAAGCGGATAGATCTTCCCTAATGCACCAACTCATTACAACCAAAAGGGCTCCCACAAAGGCATTAAATGATTTCAACCCAAGGTTCCAGCGAACCTGGCAAAGGATACCATTGTCTGCCTGCCCCCCGACAGATATGGCTTTCATATTCTATCTAAAAGCTTTCAATTCTGACATATCAGTAATGATTCAATCCTTAGGGGGTAATACTCTTCTGCAGGCATTTAACTTAGCGGTTCAAGCTCAAAATAACCTTATTGACACTGGAAAGCTCACACCTCACCCTACAATGCCAGTGTTCCTTGAAATATCTACCCAAGCCATGGAGGAAACCGCCCCGAGCACCTCGGCTCCGTAGTCTATGTACTTGTTCCCTACTCTTCAAGTTGCTCCCCAAACCGCCTCTCTGGCTACTAAGATCAATGATATGAAAAATCTTTTGAGGTCCTTCTCTAATGAAATTGTCAACCTAAAAAGGGCCCAGGTCTCTCCTACCAAACCCCCTTTTCAACAAAGCTTCCAAAGAAACTGACCTCCCTATCAACATCCTAATTAGCAGGCTGAGAAATCTCTCCCGCCGAATGGCCAAATTGTCCCGTCCCTAATCCATTACAGGTCGTCCACCCAAACGTTGGTAGGGAATTGACTATAGGTCAAAATAATTTGGTGGACGATACCAATTCTTGGTGTTTTCCTTCAACAATGCTCATGCTCCGAGAAATTGCCAAAGGGGAAATTTACAACAGAAGGTCATGGAACAAAGGAACTCAGGTATATTACTAGATGAATCTGTGTATACATCTTCGGGCATGGATAATGTGGCTTTCATGGCTCAGATGCAAGGAATGTCATTACAACAAGAAGCGGAAATCGCCCCTGATCACGTGCTTTTTTCATGGATGGAGGAAGACGACATAGTATTAAACAATGATGTAGGAACCCCGAAAGATGGAACCCATGTGGTGCATTCAGATTATAACCTCTGCTCTAAAAGGCATTTGACCAAGGAGGATATCAGCAATATGAGATCAGTGCCCGTAAATAGGCCCCCGGAACCACCAGTTAGCGCTTTCGCCTATCCCAGGAAGGAGTTCATCCCTTACAAACCCAAAGAGCCTAAGGTTTTCACACCCCTGGCACTGGATGTAGTAGAGCAGTTGAAGAAAGCTCCAGCTCATGTCTCTCTATGGGATCTCTCGAGTATCCCAGAACAAAAAAGCAGGCTAAGAGAGGCATTGTCCCATGATCAAAAGGATGTAGGTGCAATAGCTCCACTGCTCCTTAAGATGAGTGCAATGGATCACCCCCCAGCAGTTAGCAAGGTGAGTCTCCCTGTTGCTTTGACCAATGAGAGCTCACACTCCACTGCACCAGGAGAAGGTAAACCTAAGTCGAATCCTTTTTACCTCACCCTTATAGCTGGAGATAAACTTTTGCATAACTCTATGATAGATTATGGTGCTATTACCATGGTCATGCCTAAGCAAATTGCCGAAGTATTAAACATTAAGTATGACCCTTTAAGTAAGGGAGTAATGCAGCTCGATGGGAATAAAGTTTAGATGATAGGTCTCATCAAAAGCCTCCCCTTGACTTTATTTGCATGTTTGAGTGTAACAGTATCTCAAGAAGTAGTGATCATCGATATCCCTCTCATCTTCGGGCTCTGTCTGTCTCGAGATTTCATTGCTAAAATAGGAGGATATATGTCCCTAGATTGGTCCCACCTTATCCTTCGTACCTGACACGGTGCTAAGATGAAGATCCTTTCAGAGCCCCTTCACGCTGAGCATATAGATGACCAAGCCTTGATCAATTTCGAGCCTACCCACACTTCTACAACCAATGATGAGCGAAAAGTGGTAGAGCTTTTAGAAGATGAAGAAGTAACTGGGGAAATCCCACCTGAACAAGAAGCTTTCCTAAATGAGTTTATAGACTCTGACCCCTTCTCTAATTACCATGCCACTGGCCTAGGTACTTATTGCATTTTTGAAGAGGATCAGTTGATCCCAAAACTCACTAGAGATCCGTTCTCCGAAGATCTACTATCATCGACACTATGGACTTTACACTTCAATGGCGCCAAATGCAAAATGGGCTCCGGAGCTAGAGTTTGTCTCACCACTCCAACGAGTGATCAAATTCAAAAGTCTTTCCGATTGCAGTTTGCATCTCCAAATAATGAAGCAAAGTACGAAGGGCTAAATCAAGGTTTGAACATGGCAAAAAAAATGGGCATTAAAAAGCTGAAGGTCCTCGGTGATTCTGAAATAGTACTGCACCAAGTTCGAGCTATATCCAGTGCCAAGCATGTTTGCATGAGATCTTACCATTCCAGAGTCTGGAATTTAATAGAAAGTTTTGATGCTTTCAATATCACAAGCATTCCTCGGACACTAAATACTATAGTAGATCACATGGCGACTATAGGAGCTCATTTTGATCTAGTTGTAGACCTCTTAGCCGGCCACCCAGCAGTCAGTATCATGGTCCATCCGGCTATTCCTGATAATGATACATATTGGTAGGTGTTTGAAAGTGATGAGAAGATTGCCTTGTTCATTCAAAGCTCAGGAGAATTTGTCGATCAGCTGCAACCTAGGATCAAAGAAGTTTACGAAAACTAGATCATTCAGTTAAAATCCAACAAGCTCCCTAATGGTTTGATTACCTTAGAGAACTTGTTTGATCATGAAGATGGTAAGAAGGATAAGTGGAAGCTCACAACAAACCAAGGAGATTACGCTAAAATGTTAGTTGGTAACGAAAGAATCCTCAAAGTGGGCAAAGGTGTTTCTTTCGAAGATAGGGAGAAGTTGGCCCGATACTGTGATGAGTATGAAGGCGTCATGGCTTGGTCTTATGTTGATTTAAAAGGTTATGATCCTAACATCATCCAGCACACCATTGAACTTACAAATGAAGCTAAGCCAGTCTGACAGAAGTAGAGGCCAGTGAACCCCAAGATCAAATCCGTCATGGCTCAGGAGTTGAAGAAACTGATCGAATCAAGGATTACTTACCCCATAAAGCATAGTACATGGGTGTCAAATTTGGTCCCTATTAGGAAAAAGAATGGAGATATTCAGCTCTGTGTGGACTTCTAAGACCTAAATCGAGCATCACTCAAGGATCATTATCCCTTGCTGTCGATGGAGAAATTATTAAGCACTGTAGTTGGATCGGAAATGCTCTCTATGCTTGATGGTTTCTTAGGATATAACCAGGTAAGCGTGAAAGCAGAGGATCAACATAAGATAACTTTCACTACCAAATGGGGAATGTTTGCATATCAAAAGATGCCCTTCAGCTTGTCAAATGCTGGAGCGACTTTCCAAAGGGCCATGGATTTGGCTTTCAAAGAGCTAATTAATAAGATTATCTTGATATATTTAGATGACTTGACCATGTTTTCCAAGCACCGAGAAGATCACTTTGATCATCTTGAGTTAGTCTTGCAAAAATGTCTTGAATTTGGAATCTCCTTGAACCCCAAAAAATATATCTTTGGAGTTCCTCAAGGGAAGTTGCTAGGACATATAGTTTCTAAAGAAGGCATCTCTATTGATCCAGATCAGGTCAAGGCTATCAAAGAGCTCTCCCTTCTGGTCAACAAAAAGGGAGTGCAATCATTCCTGGGAAAGGTCAATTTTGTCAGTCACTTCATCCCCGACTTTGTTGGAATAATAAGACCCATTACCCTCATGCTAAAAAAGGATATACATTTTAAATGGACCGCTAAAGACAAAATTGATTTTGATCAAATAAAATTCGCCATCTATTCAGCCCCAGTGTTATCTAATCCAGACATGTCCAAGGATTTTATAATGTATGTTTATTTTGGTCAGCATAGTATCACCATGGTGTTAACTCAAAAGGACACACAAAAGGGAGGAGAACACCCCATAGCTTTCCATTCAAAGACTCTCAAAGATTATGAGTTCCATTACAAATTTGTGGAAAAGCAAGCCTTAGTTGCTATAAAGGGATTGAAGAAATTCAGACATTTCATTGCCTGCAATAAGACCACGGTGTATGTAGCTCATCCCGCAGTGAGGGAGTACATTATGGAGGGTGACATCACAGAAAAAGGGCAAATTGGATCACTAAGATCTTAGAATATGATGTTGATATTAAACCTACAAAGGTGGTCCGCGGGAGGGGCTTGTGTGAGTATATAGTGCAGGACAGTGAACCTCGTGGTTTTGAAGCCATCGTAGAAGACACAGTTATGCTTATGACTAACAACCCCAGTGATAGTTGGATTGACAAAAGGAAACATTTCATGAAGATAGGGATCATTCCCGAAAATCTTCCCTCGGCTAAGAGAAGATTCTACCGACTCCAAAATAGCGGTTTTCGCCTAATAAATGGAATTCTTTTCAAAAGAAATTTTGATGGAGTTCTGCTCCAATGTGTGGACCGGAGCTAGGCTGATAAAATCCTCCAAAATTTTCACTACGGCCCCTCAAGAGGCTATTTCTCCGCACCCACGACTGCTATCAAAATTACCCAAGCCGGGTACTTTTGGCCCTCCATGTTCAAAGATGTACACGTCCTAGTAAGAGGATGCAAAGAGTGCCAATATTATACCGGGAGAGGTAAGAAAGCGGCCATGCCTCTTACTCCTATGTCAGTGGAAGAGCCCTTTGCTTAATGGGGCCTCGATTTTGTCGAGATGATCAATCCTCCAAGTTCACCCAGACATAAATGGATCCTGACCGCTACCAACTATTTCACCAGATGGTCTGAGGCTGTCCCTATGCAAAATTCATCTGAAGGCAAAGTGTTGGCTTTCCTAGAAGATCTGACTTGTTGGTACGGCCCCCCAAAAACTATTATATCAGACAATGCGTGCACCTTCATAGGCTCGTGAATCACACAGTTCGCTCTTAGCAGAGATATTTACCTCAAGACCTCCTCTAACTACTACCCTCAAGGGAATGGTCTTGCTGAATCTACTAATAAGAACCTGATCCAACTTATCAAGAGGATAGGCACGGAATATAAGAGGGAGTGGCACCATCACCTAAGCAGTGCATTATGGGCAGACTACATAACACCCAAACAGATTCTAAAAACCTCCCCGTACAAGTTGGTATACGGGAAAGATGCACTTTTCCCCTTGTCACTAGAAATTTTGGCATTGTAGTTGCTAAAATCCATGGATATCATCGAAAATGGTCCAATGGCTGTAAGGTTAGTGAAGATTATGGAGCTAGAGGAAGCAAGAGAGGTCGCCTTCACAGCTCTCCAAGACAGACAAGAAGTCGTAAAAAGGTGGTTTGATAGTAAAAGGAGTTCTGATGTGATTTTTGCCCTCAGAGACCTTGTTCTGAAGTACAACGAGAGGATGGCAAAACCAAGCCAGCATGCCAAATTCAACTACCTATGGGAGGGTCCTTTCTGCACCATGAGGTGCAAGGGTTTCAATGCTTTTGAGTTAGAAGATATGAATGGAGACCCCCTCTCCATCTCGGTTAATGGTTTTCACCTCAAACCTTTTATTAAGGGTCCCCTTCCCTTTTCAAGTAAATAGTGTACATTATGTGCATATGTGTGGTGTGTATTTATTTTAATTATTTCTAGCCTACTAAGCATCAAAACGGAAAGATCAGATAAGAGAAAAGTAATATCATTATATTAAGACTTTCTCGTATTGTTGTTACAAAATGTGTGGGCCCTCGGCCTCACTTTTGTTTACATCTTGTGGTTCAAAAGCAAGTCATGTTTTGTCACTCTTTTCAGAGGCTATCTCAGTGTATTCTTCCTCACTATTGGAATCCTCTTCTTCCTTTGGCCATTCTGAGTCAAAAGAGCTCTCAGTCTCCTCGTGCATGAATATAACCACCAGGTTAGGTTGCTAATCCAGCATCAGAATCCTGGGGAAAATGTAGTCCCTGAATCCAGTATACCATTCCATGCCTTCCGGAATGGGGACAATCATATGGAATCGCAGGAGGAATTCTGTAGCAAGCTCAGCACGGTACCTATGAGAAGATAGCATTATGGTTTTCAAACCATTGATAAGTGGATGCCACTCCACTTCTTTGTTCTGTGAGATGAACTGCTCCAAGTTGGACACTGCAGGGAGTCCTAGGAAAGGTACATGGTACGCGACTACATCTTCAAGGCCACCCAGGTAGTCTGCAAGAAAAAGTGCTTGAGTCAGCTATGTCGTTAGTAACCTGAGCTGACCACAATCCAGCAGAGAAGCCACGAAGCGCGAGAAAATATCCGTATTTACCCGGTATCGGTTTGGATTACCAATGAAATCTTCCCCAAGTATCCATTTGATAGCGGCTAGTGGGTTCTTCCTCCACGTCATCCCTTGTAGCCTTCGGTCTGATATGTTCCCCAGGAAAGTGACTTGTGCCCTTCTACTGACAAGCCGAACTAGAGTATCCATTTATTTAGAAGCTCCACCATTAGAGCTCACGTTGTGGTGAAAGAATGTCTGAAAAGATATATTTATAGCAAAAATCTTGGTAGGTAAGTGATCGACAACTAGAGCTTGCCTATTCCCTAATTCCAATGTCTCTATCACGCCTCTATTAATTCGCGTCATGCGAATGGGATTATTTTCAAGATAATGGCATCCCGTCAGTCACCTCAAAGAGAGAGATGGATCAAATTAAATAGCCACATGTACATTAAGGTACATTGCCTTTAAATGTGAAAGCTCTACCAACTTGTTTCAGCTCACGCGACCATTAGTTCTGACTGATCCTCTTGATCGAAGAAAGATTTTTCCTGAAAAACATTTCCTGAGGAACGTCAAAGCAACCAAGTAGTTTTTTAGGAAAGTGGGAATGACAGTTCCCCTCTTTCATGGAGTTTGATTGCAACAACATTTTGAGTTGGCGTGCGTATTAGCCTATCCTTAGCTTTCATGAGAAACAAGGCATGTCATGCATTTAAAGTTCAAAGGTTATCCTGGTCACCAATCAGTTTTGTTTTGTTATTTAAAAGTGAGGCTAGAGGAAGATGTGCAGGTTCTCATCTCATTTCTGGCTTTCTAGCAAAAGGGAAAGGAAGATTGTCTGCTTATATGGATCCTGAGGCTTAATCCATGAGGGCTGCTCCCAGAGGTTTCTAGGTTAATGTTTTTGAAGAACTATCTTACTCCTCGCAAGATATTCCCCCAAAGAAGGAGTATCCAAAGATGAAAACCAAAAATAAAATGACGACCCAAAATTCATCGGTTGTTCTAGATTCTTTAGAAAATATCTATGAGCTCAAGGTCCGAAGGCAGCCCAAAAACCATAGAGAGGCTGCTTGTTCAAGGATGATGCATCACAGAAATGATCCTTATTCCATAGCAGTGCATTTCTGGAAGAGTGGTGCTCCTCAATCTTTGGTCCCCGCAGTTCCCTATTGCCCTGAACTCGTGGTTGCTTGTGTGGAGTCTTTTGATCCTGCCTCGTGTTATGTCAGTGGCTCGCACCTAAAATTGATCATATCTCTAGAGGCCATTAGGGAAATGCTATGCTCTCCAATCCTTGAAAACATTGAGGTTTCCTCAGAAAGATCCATGGAAGAATTATGGGGTACCAGGAGAGATGCCTTAGTTTTCTATCAAAATGCCCTCAATCGGAGTTTCTCAGTGGGGTTTTTGAAGTTCCCTTTGTCCTACAGTGATCTGAAGCAAGATGACCTCAGAGATATCTCATCTACCCTGGCATGGCTATGTGGTCATGATAGCGACCGTGATATCACAGCTTCCATGATGGGTTTTCTTTTTAAATGCAGGAAGAAAAGAGAGCCTTTCCACTTCGACTTCTCCGTGACTATTGCTAAGGCCCTGGTTAAGAAGTTATCCAAAATTCAACAGTTGCGATGCTTCAGATTCTCTTCAATGTTGGTGCATCTGCTTCTGCATCAAAATGAAGCTTTCTTTGCACAGTTCATGTGCTTGGCCACTTACAATGAGGTAGGAAGTGTAATGTCAGTGTCTTGTTGGACATCTCTGTTGCTAGCCTCTTATGATTCATACCAATTTTTAGATTCATTCTTGGCCCTCGTGCTCAAATATTTTGGAGTGATTCCCGACGAGCCTCTAGCCCATTTCTCGCAGATTCAAATGAATTGGATGCAGAATGAATGCCCTCCTTGTGACTGGTTCGTGGGTCCTGATTTCTCTTTCATCTATGTGCATGGGTTTTCTGAGGAGCCTTTTCGGTTACCCTCTTATGTGATGGACCGAACCCTAGCTCTAGAAATGGCAAGGTAGCTAGTGAGAGTCGAGAAAGCGATTGGTGTTGGGAAGCATGATACCTCCATTATTGAGGATAAAAAGAATATTGGTCTAATTACTCTATTAAGAAGAAAAGTAGCAGAGGAAATCCTGACCTCAAAGATGGTGCAGCTGGGTTTCATGGTAATTGATGACTTTTGGAGTTACGACCCTGATGGTTGCTTAAGAAAATAGAAAAATATTGTGAGGCATGAGCCTCGAGACTCATGGACGGAACGTACAAATCCCTAGATTAACGACCCAAGAAAATACGTGGGTCTTGATGATTTTCCTATTTCAGATCATCCCCCTTGGTTAAAATTTTATTCCCCAGTGCAAAGGTTCAACCCCGTGAAGCCGATTCCTCAGACGTTGTTGGAGGGCATGAAAACTCTATCCTAGCCCAAAAAGAAAAGGGAAAATTTTTGGGTCTACCGTCAGGAGATAAATCAGCTCAGAGCTAGCCTTGGAAATGCACCCTTAGATGAGTGTTTTGAACAAGAATGGAGAAAAGTAAATAAATCTGACGATGAGACAGGTGACAATTCCTCACGTGGTGACTTGTCTCCTGAGATAGATGTCAGCAAGAGATCGGTTTTATAAATATCGAAGGGCAAGAGGAAGAGCCAGAGGTCTCTCTTTCTTTAGACAGTGCAACTCGTAGGCCTCGTTCGCAGTCTAGTAAGAGGCAGTCCGAAAAGCAATCCTTAGAAGGCCTTCCAAAGAAGAAGCTATGTCTTAGTGGGATGGAAGGGGTTGCACCCAATCCATCGATGGTAGCATCTATAGATCTTCAGCCACCCTGTCCTTCTGCTGATCAGGTATGCTTTTTTTTCCCTTCTTCCAATTCTCTGGATGTTCTCGCAATTGCCCCCGCACCCATGATGCAAACCTCAGTCCCTACTGCTCTCACTTTGGCCCCGGTGGGTATGCCGGTTTATCCCCAAGATGTGCTCACATAGGCTTTGATTCCTTTCCCGAGCGTGGTTTCCATATCTATGTCTTTTCAGTCACCCACATCAGAAGTAGTCCCTGTGTCGCGTAGGCTAGGTTTTGAAGAATCTTCCCCCCAAAGTATGGTCGCGGTGTTTGCCAGCCCTTTTCCATTAGTGGGTTCCCAGTTTGTCCCATTATTTTCCCCGTTGGCTATGAATCATCTGGTCCAATCTCCTTTCACTGCCCCTTTTTCGCATTTCCCTTTTGCAGTCCCTCCCGGTGCTGTTTTTGCAAGTCAAGCCAACGATCATCCAGATAATTTCCAGCAGCAGGTTGTTTATGATAGAGCCGTCAGTTTGAGCAAGACAAATAAGCAGAAGGAGAAGGAAGGTGCTCGTCGTGCTCACCCTTGCTTGCAAACCCATTTCAGTGAGAAAAGGGATTGCCTTTACTTTGCAAATCTAGTTCCCAAGGTTGACAAGCCGAAGTCCCAGATGAGGCCCGATGATTATGAACTACAGGCAATGGACGTCAGTCTCCAAAGCGCCATGGCATCTGACAAGGTTGAAATCATGGAAGAGACTTCCAAAGTAGTATCCACAGACTTTATCAAGAAAAGTTGTCGTTTAGAAAAGCTCCAAGTAGAGAACGCTAGCCTCCGTGATTCCCTTTCCCAGTAGAGGAAGGAAGATAAGGCTCAGGTATCAGAGCTCAATATCTGCAGAGCCTACTAACTCAGGCTAATTCAGAAAAGCAAAAGTTGCAGTCGGCTCTTAACAACGTAGGTTCTTAACTAAAAGGTCAAGAAGTGACAAGAAATGTGGCCCTGAAGGAATTGCAAGATAAAGACTCTGAGATACAACGATTGAAAGATGCCTCCAGGGATGTTGCCTAGGTTCAGATGTAATTACACCAAGAAATTCTTCTCAAAGAGGATTATGCCCATCAACTGAGTGAAGCCCAGGTGTCACGGTCAGAGGAAAAGATGAATTTCAAGGCTGAGCTGAAGGAGAGAGAAACTAGCCTTGAACAATCCACTAAGCGCATTTCAGAATTAGAGACTCTTCTACAGCAGGAGAAAAATCATGCATTGCAGCTACAGCAGGCAGTCAGGACTGGGGAAACAAAAATCTTAGCCTTGGAAAACCAAGTGGCCATTGAACAAAGCAAAAGCCAACAGCTCCAGTAGGAGATGATTGTGAAAGATAAGGAAGTATCTTGATTACTAAGTCTCCCACCTCCACAGCAGATTGCTCCAGACTTCTCTACCATGCTGACAAAGCTGTATGTTTCCCATTGGGAAAGAGTGAAATAGTACTGCCCATCCTTGTAGCCAGTATTAAGATTTCTTAGTGATGCACAATCCCTCTATGCCGAGGCTGGGCACATAATTAATAGTTCTATGCTTGTCATCAGTTCGAAGTTCCCAATGACCCAGGATCTTATCCAGTTACTTTATTCCACACAGGAGGAGGAGCTTAGGGAGAAAGGAATTGCAAATCACTGGCAATTAATCAAAAAGACTAATTTCTTCATAAACCAACACATGATAATTATGCAGGTGTCAGTGGCTCTAGCACCTTTGCAATTTTCAGTACCAGACATCAAGCAGCATGTCGAGAAATTCATTTCTTTAGGCCTACCTTCTCCTTTCCCTGCAGATGGTTCTGTGCTATGGATTGAGCAAGTTTTGCAATAGGTCAAAAATGTGCAGCAAGATAGAGCTTTCCTATCACGGTTGGGAAGTCCCATTTCAGTAAATGAGGTAGAATGTCTTCTGCATCCTCTAGCCCAGCTCTCTGCTCTTCTGAACTAGGTTCAAGAGGAGCCTGTGCCTCTACCCCTTGATGAAGTAATCTACCTGGATCAATATTTCCAAGATTTGGAAGCGCAAGTTACGCTCTTTGAAGAGGAATGGCTACCTTTGCAACAAGCTTTTGATCTTTTACATCCTATTGTGGCTTGAAATCTGGTTTGTGAAGCCAGTAATTTTGGGTTCTCCTATTCTGCAAGAAGACTTTTCCCTGTTAGTCGCCAGGAAATGTTCTTTATTTTTTCCCCGGTCTAGGTTTTTCAGCGGGCCCAGTTGTTATCACCTTTTAGCCAGCAGGGCAGAGTGCAGAGGACACTTGGCGGCATGGTGTTGCTCCCTAGGTTCATCTTTGGTGTCTAGTTTTTGAAGCAGCGCGGGGGTTACAAATAGCAATGTGTGCTAACTATTTCTGGTGGGCCCACTTGTTAATGTAGTATGCGAATGGTTTCTTGTGGTTATGTCTCTTTTCACAGCTCGTTCACGGTTAGAAAAATCTTTTCAGTTCATGGTAACCTACAGATCGTTGCAGGTGAAAAGTAGAATTTCAAGGTTTCTTTTGCTGGGTACAGCCTCCGTAGCGACACACGTGTTTTCTGTTATGAAGGGGTTGTGCCATTTTAGCATTTTAGGGAACTGTTTTCAAAAGCGAGGATCTCTTTAAATGCGGTTTTTTCCCTTGTCTTGGGGAGGTTCAGAACTTAAAAAGAAAGAAGAACAGTCTAGTTTGCGAAGTAGGGGTTTTCTTTTGTTTCTAGCCTTTAAAAACTATTTTGATCCTGCTAGAAGAAGATTATTCAAATTGTGCCTATGACCTTTATGATGTCTCTTTTAGTATGATGTTAATGGTATTTTTTGTGCTCTTGTGTTGAAAATTCTGATAACTTTGGGAATATTTTTATCCAAGACTTCATTGATTAAACTATGTTTCTATACTTGTTATCTGATGAATGCGTGATGAGTATTTCCATATGTTTTTCAAGTAAACTTGGTTCTGGCTTTGTTTATGTTCTTGATCCGAATTGATAAAGTGTTGAATGGACTTATTTCCATTGGTTCATTGTCTCTTAATGATTTGGCGTATCGCTCAAGTATTTTAGTGTTACTTTTAAAAGTATTTGTTTCTTTCCCCTTTCCTCGAAACCCAAGGAAGAGCTAGATTCTCAATCCCGGAGGTCATTCAGTGTTTCCTGCGCAAACTGTTTGTTCCCAAAGAAAAATTTAGAGTCAACAGGCAACAATAATAGAGTGCCTTATGGGGAGTTACCATGTTGGTTAGTATGCATATGAGCACTAACAATTATGTTCCATAGTAAGGTTAGATCATTAGGTGCATAGAGGTGCATTGTTATGATGATGGTAAATTAAATGTATTAATCATAAAACACAAATAATGTTGAACCAAGTAGTGGAGTCAATGCCCTATGGAGATTATGAAAACATGTAAAAACGTTTCTTCTTGTGTTAGGAGCATAATGTATCAACAATCAGTTAGACAGTTAACCTTGAGATGAAACTATTGAACCAACTTAACAATTCAATGCCTTAATTGAGTTAGATGCAAACCTTATTGGTGAACAAAAATAAATTATTCCACTCTTTTAGGTAAATTGTTGTAAGTTTCTCTAGGGTTTATTGGCAAGTGCTACATGTTGGTATCAGAGCATAACTTATGAGTTCTGGGTTCTACACTAAGTACTCTGGTTATGTGTGAGCCTATTATGCTAGTTAGATGTTTAGCATGGGATAGCCCAGCGGCTTTATCCCTATTGTATATTTTTTGTATTTCCTAGTTCAGTGGCTTATAGTATTCCCTTGCATCTTGTCCAGTTAGGATGCCTGCTAGGCACAAAGGACATGGACTAGGACATGGAAGTGGTCCTAGTGGTTGCATGGGGACTCATAGGAATCCTCACCTCGAGGTTTCAGAGAAGTCACATCATAGAGAGACACATGAGGAGCAGCTTGGTGGCGATGTGATACCGGAGTTGGTGGCAGCATTACGGGAGCTTCTTGGCTATTTAGGGAAAAGGCAGGAGGAGGATAGATAGGGTGAGGATAAACAAGAGGAGTCTCACTAGTCATAGCATCAAGACAGAGTGTGCTCACTCTCTCCTCCTAGGAGGAGAGTTGTGGTTGATCAGGAGGAGATAATAGCCACCCATATGAGAGATTTACTGAGAGCTCATCCTCCCACCTTTGATGGTTTAGGTACTAGTATGGAGGCAGAGACTTGATTACTAGACTTGAGTTGGTGTTTTTCTATGCATCCATATAGCAGTAACACCAAGGATAGATGTGCCATTATGCACCTACATGAATTTGCTTCCATTTGGTGGTACATCAAAGAGAGGAAGCTAGAGCTAGAGATTACCATAGTCACTTGGGAGTTTTTCTTAGAGCGATTGCGAGCCAATTTTTTATCTCGGCACTAGAGATAGCCTAAGACGGATGAGTTTCGTAATCTGAGACAGGGCAGGATGAAAATTGATGAGTTTGAGTAGAAATTATTTGAGCTCAGATAGTACGCAGGGATAGTAGAGGATCCAACTATGCTCATAAAACACTTTGTGTGAGGTCTCAGAGATTACATATGTAGAGAGGTTCACATGCACAAACCCAAAGACTTTAGAGGCTGCCACAGAGAAGGTGAGGATTGTCGAGAAGAATCACTCCTTGAGTATAGGGGTGCTATAGGAGGAAAGATAGCTAGTGCCCCAGTTACAGTTACAACTGTTAGAGGTTCCCAACAATAGTCTATAGGTGTGGCTAGGAGCCACCTCTCCTCTTTTTGTTGTAGCTAGTGGTTTAAGAGGAAACAGTCACAGGGTCAAAATTTTGCAAGGGGATAGATTTCTAGTTGATAGGAGATGTAGTCACCAACAATGTAATAGGATAACCACTCCTACACAACCAACTCAGAGTTCACAACCAACCTCTAGTAGAGGCAGTGTTCAGCAACCGAGTGCCACATCTGGGAGTAGAGTTCAGGATAGGAGGGGATGTTTTTCTTGTGGGTTGTAGGGAAATATAGAAGTTCATTGTCCTTAGTGCACACCATAGGTTTCAAGATAGTAAAGGACAATCCCAAAAAATCCCACTATTGGAGATTCAGGCATGAATCATAGGGTATTTGTGATAGTTGATAATCGTCAAGTCGAGAATTAGGCCATAATGGTTAAGACATTAGGTGTGATAGGTGGTATCCCTTCTTCTATCTTATTTGATTTAGGAGCTTTAGATTCATTTATTACTCCCTTTTTAGTAGAGAGATGCAGGATTTCTATGACAAAGCGAGATGATAGGTGGCAGGTAGATCTAGCTATGGGGTCCAAGGCAGTAGTGGATTCCCTTGTGCTTAGTTGTCCTCTAGTTTTGGGAGATCTTCATACCTCAGTGGATTTGCATAGTATGCCCTTGGCTTCCTATGATATAGTTCTTGGTATGGATTGGCTTGGATTGCTTCAAGCATAGATAGATTGCAGGAGTAAGAGGGTGCAGTGTGTAGATGACAGCAGGAAGAGTGTGGAGATTGTAGGCATTCAAAGGCCTATCTCTCTTCACATGATTTTTGCTATGTAGATGAAGAGGTGTGCATGGAAGGGCTGCCAGTTATTTGTAGTCAGGTTGAGGGATGTGGATGAGGAGGTTAGTAAACATGAGTTATTACAACAAAATGCTATCCTTCAGGAGTTTGCAGAAGTTTTTCCCAGTGAGATTCCAGGTATGCCCCCACAGCGAGACATAGATTTCAAGATTGATCTTGTGCCAGGAGTTGAGCCTATCTCTAGGGCCCCATACATGATGACCACTCAGGAGTTGAGTGAACTAAGAGTGCAGCTTCAGAAGTTATTGGAGAAGGGTTTTATCCATCCTAATGTATCCCCATGGGGTGCGTTGATGTTGTTTGTGAAGAAGAAGGATGGTTCTCTCCAATTGTGCATTGACTATAGATAACTGAATAAGGTGATGGTGAAGAACTGATATCCGTTGCCTCAGATAGATGACTTATTTGACCAGATTAAGGATGCAAAGGTCTTTTCCAAAATTGACCTTAAGGCTGGATATCACCAGTTGAGGATCCATGAGGTAGATATACATCATACAACATTTTGTACCAGATATGGACACTATGAGTTCATATTTGTACCATTCGGTCTCACGAATGCACCATTAGTCTTCATGAGTCTGATGAACGGTGTGTTTAGGACCTATTTGGTTAGATTTGTACTGGTCTTCTTGGATGATATTTTGGTGTATTCTAGATCAGTGGAGGAGCATGAGGATCATGTTAGACAGGTCTTGCAGTGTCTTAGGGAGAATCAGCTATACACCAATTTGGTGAAGTGTGAATTTTTCCAGATAAAGGTCAGATACTTGGGCCATGTTATTTCTGGAGAGGGTATCGTAGTTGATCCCTCAAAGATTCAGGTGATAGTAGACTGGCCAGCAACCACTAATGTGGGTGAGGTGCGTAGCTTTATGGGATTGGCTGGTTATTACCACAGATATGTGTAAACTTTTTCTCAAATTGCTCACCTCATTACTTCTCTTTAGATGAAAGGGAAGAAATTTATTTGGTTAGGTCATTGTGAGGCATATTTTAGAACATTTAAGGAGAAGTTGACTAGTGCATCGATCCTTGCAGTTCTAGATCCATTGGGTGACTTTGTGGTATGCACTGATGCTTCACTGGAGGGTTTAAGAGCAATATTGATGTAGAATGGCAGGGTGATAGCCTATGAGTCACGGAAACTCAAATATCATGAGAGGAACTACCACACTCACAATCTTGAGTTAGCGGTAGTAGTACATGTATTGGTTCACTAGAGAGATTTTTTTTTAGGGAATTGGTTCAAGCTACACACAGATCACCATAGTTTATAGTACATATTTACGCAGTCGAATCTGAATGCTAGGCAGAGACGTTGGATGGAGTTCTTGTGTGAGTATGACTTAGAGGTGAAGTTCATACAGGGTAAGGATAATGTAGTGGCAGATGCATTGAGCCACAGGAGACATGAGATATCAACGGTGACTTTGGAGGTGGATTTGAGGAGTCACATACTTAGTGCACTACTAGCGGATGCATGGTATCAAGAGGTTAGCTTAGAGATAACATCAGGTAGAGATTTGGAGGGTAGGTATAGAGGTTATTCAGTGGATAAACATGTTATTCTAAGGTTCATGGGATGAATCTATGTTCCACCATCCCATGGACTTCATAAATTGATCATGATAGAGGCCCATGGTGCACCTTACTCAGCACATGCCGGTGTCAAGAAGATGCACACAGACTTGAGACAACTCTATTTTTGGGCAGGTATGAGGAGAGACATAGTATATTTTGTCTCGTGTTGCCTTGAGTGTTAGCAGGTTAAGGCAGAGCACCATCATTCAATAGGATTTTTACAGTCACATACAGTTCCAGAGTGGAAATGGGACATTATTTCCATGGATTTTATAGTTGGATTGCACATTTCCTTGTGTAGACATGATGCCATTATGGTCATCATTGATAGGTTGTCCAAGGTTACATATTTTTCACCAATTAGATCCTCATACACATCAACCATAGTGGCACATATTTTTGTTAGAGATGTAGTTAGGTTGCATGGTATCCCATGTAAGATCATATATGATAGGGATCTTGTATTCACTTCAACATTTTGGACAACATTACAACATAATATGGGGACTCAGTTGAATTATAGTACATATCAACCAGAGACAGATGGTTAGACAGAGTGGGTGAATCAAGTTATAGAGGATATGTTGAGGATGTATGTTATGGATCAAGAGTCTAGATGGGAGGATTACCTATACTTAGTGGAGTTTTCTTATAATAATGGATACCATAGCTCCATTGGTATGTATCTGTACTAGGCTTTGTATGGGAGACCATTTTGTACTCTACTCAGTTGGGGCAGGTTAGAGGACATGATACATATTGGTTTAGAGATGTTAGAGGACATGGAGGAGCAGGTTGCTCGTATTAGAGAGCATTTGACAATTGCACAAGACAAACAAAAGAAATATGTAGATTCTCATAGGATAGATAGAAAGTTCTTAGTTGGTGATATGGTTTTCTTGCAAGTTCTCCCACGAAAAAGTCTGATCCATTATGGAAAAGTCTCTAAGTTGGTGCCTTGATTCAGAGGACCATTTGAGATCTTGGAGAGGATTGGTCCTGTAGCTTATCGCCTTGCATTGCCGCCTATCTTGTCTCACATACATGATGTATTTCATGTATCAGTATTGAGATTATATCATCTTGACATATCACATGTTCTTGATTGGAATGCCTTCCAGGTCGATGAAAGGAAACTTTCTTTAGACCCTGTGTGCATTCTACAATGCAGAGAGATATCCCTTAGAGGTTAGGGGATAAAATAGGTAAGGGTCTAGTGGGACCTGAATGATGACACTTCAACCACTTGGGAGGATGCAGCTGATGAGAGATTTGTACCCCTACTTGTTCTCAAGCTTCTAGGAGTAAGCCTATACTAGGGGGAGGATGTAATTCCCCCACTTGAGCAGACTCTTCTTCTATTTTCCTAGACTCGATCAGACATTTATTTTGTGTGATGGATTTGACAGACATGTTTAGATACACATGATGCATGGATGTTGTTTTTGCTTTTGTATGTGCCTCATTGATGATCATTGACATATATTATATGCTTCATGACTTATATTATTGATTATGCTCATGCCTAATTACGACTTTTTGAGATTTAGATGATAAAATGATGATTGCATTTCTCTACATATTTATGTCATGATTGATGCGTAGATGGATAGTGTTAGCATATTGATTATCATGTGCATGGATAGATTTCATGGATTTTTGCTTTATTATGTTATGGGCATACTAACCCTAGTTCTGATTTAGTTATGACACGATGGGGATTGTGTGAATCTTGTCTCACTATTTTCCTGGGGGAATTAATCAATGTCATAATGCTCATTGCGAGCGAATGTGTTGTTGTGACATTCTACCATATGCTTGCGATGTATGGATATTTGTATGTATATATGCACATGCACTTCATTGTGGTTGCAAGGATTGTGGGTACTAAGACACTTATTCCTCCTGAGCAACCAGGTGCAAGCTCCCCTAGCTTTATAGGTGTGAGCATGTCTCTTCCCAATGGAAAATGTAGTACGAAGATGTTGTTGGTTCCCTACTCACACCCTAAGTCTAGTTTGGTCGCTAGTGTTGTCGTAAGTCTTGGCGTGATATGTGATGAGCCTAAATAATAGCTCTATTTTGATTGATTTTTATTATATTATTCCTGCCTAGGTCTTGTGATTAGATGATATCTGGATTAGGATACTCTCTTAGTTGATACCTTTATAAGTGTTTCTGGAACTGATTTGTCTGATACTTAAGGTTTTCATATAATGGTTTCTAAATGGTTAATCTATGTAAATATCTAAATTAATCTTAAGTATGGTTTAATTTATGTCATGTTAGCATTAGTATATACACATGTTTGTTGTGCATGTTAACATCATGATGCAGGGTTGGAAAAGGAGAAGGAAAGACTAAGTGGCAGTTTAAAGGAACACCAAGCATGTCGCCACAATGCAGATCCAATCAAAGAAAAGAAACATTGAAGAAGATCGAAGCCACTTGACTGGATCTTCAACAGAATGATTTATGAGACATGTATAACTATTCTTAGTGGAGATTAGATCTAGGAAGCAAGTCATGCTATATCTTCTCAGCTGCAGGACAAATGTTTTTCCGTTTTCATGTCCTGACTTATTCTTAAGCATAATAAAACCTATTCACCTATTTCGTAGGAATGTGGTTAATCATTTCAGAATCTGTTATAATTTTCCATATAAATAAATGGTCTCTATCTTCTCTTGGGGATAGAAGAGAATGACCATAGTATTTGTAATACTCAATTTTTAGACATGTATTTTAACAGTCAATTTGGAATAAAGAGATCAATGTGATTTTGAGCTTAACAGTTGTAATCTGAAAGTTCTGGATATACTCACTCAAGGGGGCCCACTTGGTGAGTAGTCCTTTGTGTTTTCCAGTTAATTTCCATTTTGCAGTAGTTGTTCTGGCAATTGTTTGTTCCTCCAGCCATTGGAAATAGTTCCTATGTCTGTTCCTGCAGCCACAACGACAGAGTAGTTTCTATCAACTCACCAGAACATTATCATTTGGTAGTAGTTTCTTAAGTTATTTGCAGTTGTGAATTTTAATTAAGTATTAGTTCATTATTTTTTTGCACATTTTCTTCAGAGAATTTCCTTTCTTGTAGTAGGATAGAATGGTTGTGATATGAACTTGGTGCACATACAGTGCTGGCCCGTTTCAAGTTTACGTCCCTGGTTGATAAGTAAATGAGCCTTTGCTATAGGAAAGCTAGCTGTTCAAGGATGTCCAATTCCTGAATTGTGTTTTATTACCTATTTTCCATTCCAGTTATGAGGACCAACATTTTTGTCACCATTGTCGGGGAATGGTGTCAAACTAAGAACCTGTTGTAACCATTAGTTTTAAACTTTCTTACTTATCTCTTTGAATTTCTTCATTAAATTTGTATGCAGAGAAGGAGAAGAGATGCATTAGGAAGATTTATTCCCTCACATTTCACTCGAGACATAAGATTAGATCAAGCACCTGAATTAAACCCTTTTGCAAAAACTTTTGTGCGAAATAGAGGTGTTTTGGATTTGTTAGAAGGAGACTTAGACTTCTTAAGCAAACCCATTGAGAAAAACATCTTACCTTTGGTTCTTTATCAAGGACCAATGGAAACAAATCCTCTACCTCTTCCTACAAACCCAACATTTGAGTTTCCTATTTTTGACTAGCATGATAATGCAAACTTGAAGAATATATAAGCTTCTTCTCTTCCAAAATTTCATGGCTTGGTGAGAGAAGATCCAGATACCTATCTATTTGAATTTGACATCCTCTGTAGAAGTTATGACTATACCACTGATGCCCATAAACTCAATCTATTCTCTACTACTCTGAAAAAAGATATCCTGAGATTGTTTATGAGTCTAGGTAGAGATATAATCACTACTTGGGATGAGATGAAGACTAACTTCTTGGATAAGTATAAAGATTATTGCAGGGGAATGGACCAACTTGGTGATGATATCTTTCAGATGACACAAAAAGAAGATGAGAGCCTAGAAGATTGTTTGGAGAGGTTTCTGTTTAGTGTCAGAAAATCCAAGCATAGCACCTTGAGTGAACAATCCATGAAGTTGATCTTTCTAAGGGGAATCAATGAAGACTATTTTGACTCATTAGACCTCATGGGAGGAGGAGACATTACTCAAGTTCAATGAGATGACATCAAGAAAATTTGTTAAAAATATTCCAGAGCCTGAGCCAAGAAGGGAAGACACTATAGGCCTGGTTCTTCAATTGCAAAGGCATCTACAATAATATCAAGAATGGAGATAACTCATTTGTTACATGACTTTAAAGAGGATATTATTAACAATATGGCTACATAGTTAGATACACTTCAAGAAAGAAAGAATAATGAGGAAATAGAGGCCATGCTTGTTGAGTTTTGTCCTCACTGTCAGTGAAAGAAGAGGGTCTGTAAATGTAAACTTCTAGTTAAAATTGACAGCCAACAAGCTTCCCCAGATTTCAAGCCAATCCATGGAGATGATGAACAACTCTTTTATGTTGCACAATGAAGGATTTATCCTTCAAGACAAGGTATGCCACAAGATTCATTATCTTTTTCTAATCCTTATATGAACTTCAATGCATAAATAATCAGTGGCAACCTCCATACTCCCAAAATTTTGGGAATTATACTCTCCAGTCTTGGAATAACTCTCGAAAACCTTGGCGGAATTATCAGAGTCCTTCCTCTCAATGGAAATAGCCACAAGGGAATTGGTCACCACCTCAATGTAAATGTCAACAGTCACTGCAATGGAGGGGAGGTCAGCAATGGGCAAACCAATCATCAGGTTTCCTGCAACCACCACAACAACCCCAACAATTGGCTTTAGTGCCACCAGCTCCTAATGCTACTCTACCCAAGCCAACCCAACTACCAAAACAACTTGTACCAAATTCAAATAACAAACCTTGACAATAACAACAAGTTTTTTCAACTAATCCCAATTAGTATCCTGCATATTCTCTTGATATAAGTGATATGCACTTACGATTAGGAACAACTCTGCCTACCCCATCTCCTCTAGTTATAACAGAATTACCATCTGAGGAGATTGCTCAGGACACTACTCCTAGTCAACCTGGAAACCTTGATCAGGTATGTCAGTCTGAGAATCCAGGCACACTTGTTAGAACTCCCCCATTTACTCAAAGATTATAGGTAGAAGTTTCTAGGTAGCAGGATGACATAGCTTTTGATCTTATTGATCAACTAAAACATATGTGTAAACATTTCACTGTTTCAATATATTAAGGATATTCCCATATATAAAAAATCTATTAAAGAGGCGTGTCTAAAAAAACCTGGATGCAAGAAAAAGGACCAAAAAAAGTGCATTTAGGAGGGCCATTGGTTAATATAATGTTAGGAAAAATTGTCGTCCCTAAATATTCTGACCCAGGTAGTCCTATTGTGAAGGTAGTTATTAATAGAACTCAAATTAAAAATGACTTGATAGACTTAGGAGCAACCATAAATGTGATGACTAAGGATGTCATGCAAAAACTCATCATTACTAGTCTTAGATCTACCACAACGGTCCTGCAACTTGCTGATAACTCTACTATCTGGCCTGAAGTGATGGTTGAAGATATTGTTGTCACATTAGATTCTTGGGAATATCTATTTGATTTTATAATAATTTCTCGTAAGGAAACATTGGGTGGATATTCAATCATTTTGGGAAGACCTTGACTTGCTACAACTGATGTATACATAGGTTGCAGATCAAGAGACATGACCATTTCAGCTCGTATTTCTACTAAAACTCTTTCACTTTATTCTCTAGCACAGCCAAAACTTGATCAAGAGCAAGTAGTATGGCCAGATATAGGAGAAGAAGCAGAGGAAATTAATTATGTTCAACAACTAATGATGTTAACCAAAGATCCATTCATACAACTCCAAGAAGATGATATGGTACTCTCTAACATCATAGGAAATCATTATAGAGTAGCTCAACAGTCATCAAGTATACCAGTAAGTCCTTTGCATAGTCTTCTTCCATCTGCAAGCTCTTTAGATTCTCCTGTAGCCACAAACACATTTCATACATTACTACCATAGGAAATCCAAACCGCTAGTTTATCTGAAATATCTAATGTTGAGTCAGTCACTCAAATAGAGGTTACCCTAGGAAGGAATCTGAATGTCAATAGTCAACTAATAGTAGAGAAAAGGTTGTCATTAATAGAATTACTCAAAGCCCAAAAACAAGCCTTTGCATGGGATTATCATGACATGAGGGGATTAAATCCTACATTGCATACCCATAGGATTTATACCAATGAGGATTGTAAACCAATTAGACAACCTCACCGAAGTATTAATCCTGCACTAAGGGAAATAGTTAAGGAGGAACTACAAAAGTTGCTTAATGCAGGATTCATTTACCCTATTTCAGACAATCAATGGGTTTCTCCCCTGGTTATAGTTCCAAAGAAAGGAGGAAAATGGAGAGTTTGTGTGGACTATAGGGATCTCAACACTGCTACCAAAAAGGATCACTTTCCACTTCTATTCATAGATCAAGCATTAGATTCTCTAGCAGGTAAGCAATACTTTTCATTCTTGGATGGTTTTAGTGGTTATAATCATACCAAAATAGCTCTGGAAGACCAGGAAAAGACCACCTCTACTTTCCCTTGGAGAACATATGCCTATTCAGTTCTCCCTTTTGGTTTATGTAATGCTCCTGTAACCTTTCAAAGGGTTGTCCTCAGTATATTCTCAGATATATCCCATGATTGTATGGAAATTTACATGGATGATTTTATTGCTTATGGAGCCACCTTTAAGGAAGCATTGCAAAATCTTGCCAAAGTGTTGCAGCAGTGTGAGGATCATAATTTGTCCCTAAATAGTGAAAAATGCTTCATGATGATGCAAGAAGGAATAGTATTGGGGCATCGTATTTCTCAATAAGGTATTCAAGTTGATCTAGCCAAAATTGAGGTAATACTTTCTCTTCCTGCCCCTGCAAAATAAAAGGATGTAAAAAGTTTTTTAGGCCGTGCAGGGTACTATAGGAGATTTATCAAGGACATCAATAAGATGGTATGACCTCTCTATTCTCTTAACAAAAGATGCTAATTTTGAATGGACAACAACATGTGAAGAGGCATTTTCTAAACTTAATGGAGCCTTAACCTAGTCCCCTATGCGTAAAAGACATGATTGGTCTCTTCCTTTTCACATTCATACAGATGCATCAAATTTTGCAATAGGAGCAGTTTTGGGGCAAAAGCAAGGATTTTTGGAGAATGCAATTTACTATATCATCAAAAATTTGCAAGGACCAGAGCTAAATTATATTGTCACTAAAAAGGAAATGTTAGTTGTTATCTATGCCCTCAATAAGTCGAGACACTATATCACTGGTTATCAAATCTTTGTGCATACTGATCAAGCATCCATCAGGTACCTTATAAATAAAAGTTCCATTACAAGTAGGTTGGCAAGATGGTTGTTGTTAATGTAGGAATTTGACATCATTATCATAGACAAACCTGGTAAAGCAAATGTAGTGGCAGATTTTATGTCTAGAATTCAAACACCAAATATTCCTGAAGCCATTGATGATTCTTTTCCAGATGAGGAAGCATTTTCTAAACATAAAGGAGCCTTAACCTAGGCCCTTGTGCTTAAAGGACCTGATTGGTCTCTTCCTTTTCACATTCATATAGATGCATCAAATTTTGCAATAAGAGCAGTTTTGGGGTAGAAGCAAGGAGTTTTGGAGAATGCAATTTACTATAGCAACACAAATTTGCAAGGACCAGAGCTAAATTATACTGTCACAAGAAACAAATAAATTTAATCAAAAGAAACGAAATAAAATGTAACCCAAATAAATAAAAAAATTCAATAAAAAAAATGAAATGAAACAAATTTAACCAAATCAAATAAAAACTTATTCGAAACCAGATCAAATTCGACCCTGTAAATTAAGTGTTAAAATAATACCCTGCTGGAAATGAAAATGATTTGCCAATATGGGGTGTAAATTTGATTTCCCCGACATTCTAAAATTATGAAATTTATTTCTTTTTCAACCTGCCACATATGTATGTTTTCGTTAATTATTCATTCAATATGGTTGGCATTATGGTGTTATAAAATGTGTGACTCTCTAACCTTTATTGTAGTTCGATTTGGTTCTCTTCTTGAATTGTCTAGTATGATTTCAATGTGTGTACTTACGTTTTCAGTTGTAATTAATTTGATTGTTTAAACATCAGTTATTAGTCTAAATGAGTATTTGTGAAGTTCACTCATAATTTTAGGGTGAGTAGCGAGTATTAGTGCAGGGTAAGCGTAAAATACTTGCTGCCCCAATTTGTTCATTGTTCACCTTGGTGTTTGTCAAATGTTGTGCAGTTTGATGGTTTAGTTCTGGAGGCCACTTGATTGGTTGTTTCAACACAAGTTAAAGTTCTCATCTCATGTCTAGTTATTTGTGAGTTTAATTTTTTTTCTCAAGTGTACCCTCATAATGATTTTTGCCATGAAGGTGAATTCTTTATGCTGCTGATTTTGAGGCAGCAAGTGTGAAGACCTCACTGAGCTGCCACGTACTTGATAGTATCCGTATTATGATATTCTTATTTTTTCCTTGGGTCAAGAGGCTCGCCCCTTTTGTTGAGTTAATGATTGGTCCTTTGGGTATGTGATGATTTTTGGTATGGCATTGTATGATGTTCACATTAGATTTGCTTAGTTGTTTATGAGCTTCTTGTTTTGTTTATTCATGGGTCCATGTAAAGGGAGTGGGCTTCCTTATGACACCAGGGGTCATGAGAGATGGGTAATCATGAGTTTCCTTGTAAGGATGCATGAAATCTTGACCTCTCTGGAATAAGGGAGTTTGCCTTATTTTAAGCAAGTGATAACTAAATTAATGAATGGGTATGGGTAGTTAGAGAATTTTAAAAAATAATAATTTACTAGTTCCTCATGGCTCAGTCATAGGGAGGATGTTTTAGGTTGAGAATGAGAAGACCATGGAGAAGGTAAGACAATCTCTCTTGCTCTTTGAAAGGTCAAGATGGCTTTGCATTCCCACATGATATTGCCTCGTTCTTGGTTTAGCATGTGATGACACTCCTTTGTACATGTGGGTCCCTTATGTTACTCTCGCATTTATGGTTGATGTTTTATCGGCCTCTGGAGTTTCTTGTTTATTGTGTTGTGTTGAGGTATGCTTGTGTATGTGAAGTGTTTGATGTTAGTTACTTGGGTTAAAATTGTCAACCTAGGCTTAGTGTGTGAGTCGGGACCTAGCAACATCTCCTAGCTTGGGGGGTGGTTCCTTGTAGGTTCCACATTGGTCTAATGGTTGGAGCTTTTGGCCATTGGGGTTTTTCCCTCTTCATTGGTGTTTTCTTCGTGCATGGACTTTTTTTTTTTGTCATACTAATTTTGGATCCTTGGAGTAGATTATTGTACTATATTTCTTCATGATTGAGATGTTATCGTTATGTATTAAGTGAGGATTACTGATTTAGAAGTGATTTAATCTCACCATTGTACCTTATGTAACATCAACATCTATAGTATTCATGATCATGTTTAGATTAAAATTCCAATGGAAGTAATGTAATCTACTCCTATGTAATTCAGACATAAGTAAATTGTAAACTCTTGTAAGTAATGACTCAGTATTTCTAAGCATTGCAATCCCTTGACTTGATAGAAATTGTCATGTTGTTTATGAGTAATTTAGTTAGTTGTGATTCCAATATTCTATGGTTAAGGATAGTTTAGATCAACATTACCATTATATATGTGAAATCAATAAGCTATCAAGATAGAGCAGGTAAACACTAGACCTCTTGATGACACAATTAGCACCATGGTAACCCAATCAGCCAAAGGCTGAAAACTGAAATAAAAGTTAGCAACTTGATATTATTAAGGATGTAAATGGGAATTTACATGTTAATGTAAGTGATGAAATTAAATTATTAATGCATCATTAGTGTCAATGTGCATATATCTACAATAGTAGGGTGTGTGCGCATGTATTGGTGATTAAGTGAGATATGGTGGCATATAAGTGTTGCATTATAAATATGGACAGGGATATAGGAGTATCCATTTTAGTAATAGTAGCTCATAATCATCATGTTAGAGTATTAGCATAAGGAACTAGAGTGTATGCATTGAATCAAGATCAAGGATGGTTGTATGTAATGACTTGAGTTGACATTCATGTTTAAGGTAAGGGCATATGTACATAAACATCATGCATATGTAAATAGCTCCGTACTCATGTATGTGTTAAGGGGAATACGAAGTATTATGCATATAGTTATTAGGTTGATTATAATGTTGCATTGGATTCCTAGATGGTGTAATGGTTATGGAAGTGCATTTAATGCTTAGGTAGTAGTGATTGAGCATTATAGTAGGTTGTATTCATTAAGAGTTTTAGAGGGAAGCAATAATATAGTGCCTTATGGGGAGCTACCATGTTGGTTAGTATGCATATGAGCACTAATAGTTATGCTCCATAATAAGGTTAGATCATTAGGTACATAGAGGTGCATTGTTATGATGATGGTAAATTCAATGCACTAATCATAAAACACAAATAATGTTGAACCAAGTAGTGGAGCCAATGCCCTAGGGAGATTATGAAAACATGTAAACGTGTTTCGGCTTGTGTTAGGAGCGTAATGTATCAATGATCAGTTAGACAATTAACCTTGAGATGAAACTATTGAACCAACTTGACAATTAAATTCATTAATTAAGTTAGATGCAAACCTTATTAGTGAACAAATATAAATTATTCCACTCTTTTAGGTAAATTGTTGTATGTTTCCCTAGGGTTTATTGGCGGGTGCTACATTTGTGATGCTCCTACTTGTTAACATCCTTTATATGTTGTCTTAGACTTCTGATGGAATTAAAATTGATTTTCTCTCATAATTCATAGGTGGTAAATATATTGTAGGATCAACTTGCTATTGAAGAACCTTCTTCAAGCATGAGACATGGAAAAAGTTTTAAAAATATTTCTACAATGTTTAAGATCCAACTTCAAATCTACTTCATCAATCTTCTTGATAACTCTGTAATATCCATAGAACTTAGGCTTGATCTTTTCAAATCCATTATTCTTTAGAGCGCTCTATCTAGATATGGCTACAATGTAACTCAAACCAAGTCCCTACCTCAATATTTCTTTCTATTTTCTTCATATCAATATACATATTGTTAGCAATAGAAAGGAGGAAAACTGAGAGGGGGGTGATTCAGTTTTCTTGGATCTACAAACTTAACTACAAAAACAAATATGATAAACTGTAGTAGTAATAAAGATAATTAAATTAATAGCACAACACACCACACTAGGATTTTGATGTGGAAAACCTGGTTAAGGGAAAAACTACGGTGGGAACCTACCCAGAGTAAGATGATACTCCTTAGTAGTATATGTAAATGGTACAATGGGGAATCCACATGCATTCAGACATACTGCCTAGAGATCACTACTCAAAAGATAATGACCTAGAAGACTACAACCCTCAGGGAAGTCTCACTGACTTACAACAAGATTCGAACTACAATTCGAAAGAAATGAACTGCAATAATAGCATCTGCAAATGCCTAATGATAGTTCTGATTAAGCACACATGTCTACCCTACGACACCAATCTCTCCTCAATCACAACACTAAAGATGAATCCTTGTTCATGCACAAACCTCTCTCTAATAATATAGACACAACCTCGATGCCAAAATACATGACAATATCACCTATATATACAAATAATCAAGGTCGGCTAAACCCTCAACTCATAATAACAAAATTACATCACATGATACAAATATCAACCATGAGACCAATACAATTATTCACATGACATAACATGGACCTAATCCAAATTTCTAAATGCTCAACTCCACTGGAAATCATGCCAAGAACAACCGCAACATGCTACACCACCAGAAATACCGCATAACATGAAAATCATCACCAGTTCATGAAAAACACCAAAAACTTGCACAATGATCAATGTGGATGATTAAAAAAAATAGAAAACAATTAGGAAACACCAAAAATCATGTTATAATAATAAAAAACAACTACACCAACACAACTTATCAAATCTTCATCGATCAGCATCTGAAATCTCAAGAACACAACCAATTATCAACTATCACGAAGAAAGATAACTTGCAGAGCACCAAATCATGAACCATCTGAAATGAATTTATACAAGACCATCCCAAACAATATCCCAAAAAATCATAACAAGATCTGATCACACCAAAATATACCGAAGGAGATACCAAACTCTGCAAAGCACCAAGACACCAAAACAAAACTGCAAACTAGATCATAAGATCTACCAATCTGCAATCACCAGAGAAAATCATAGGAATATGTTGACATCAATGACAACAATATATCCTAGTAGAAACAATTTCCAACTATCTCCAACAATCTCCCCCTTTGGCATTGATGGCAACATATGAATGTGAAAAAATCAATGCAAAGAAAGAAGATATCTCCAACAAACTCCCCCTAAGATCAAGACAAATACAATTGTTTTCACATGATCTCTCTCCCCCTTTGACAGTAATGCCAAAGATCTCAAAATAGAAAACTAAAATCTCACTCCCCTTTAGAATATGAAACATGAATTTCAGGAATCTCTCCTCCTAAAACACAAACTACTCCACTAGAGGAGCAACATCAACTCACCAATCCAGATAGAAAGATAAGGCTCTAAAATCTACCGGATTGATGCAACTTAATGCATCTAGTTCTCATTAGGAGGGGTAGATACCACTAAATTTTCTCTCAAATAGACAAATGTATCTATAGACAAAGGCTTAGTGAAAATATCAACAATTTTTCCTTTGTAGATACATACTCCAGCTTCACTTTCTCTTCGCTGACTTGTTCTCTCAAGTAATGATATTTTATTGACACATGTTTAGTCTTTGAATGTTGCACTGGATTCTTTGACATGTTAATAGCACTGGAGTTGTCATAGTATATGATAATAGACTCATCATAGATAATTCTGATATCCTTCAACATTTTCTTCATCCAAACTACATGAGTGCAGTTTCTAGTAGCAACAATATGCTCAACTTCAAGAGTAGATAAGGACACTAAATCTTGTTTCTTACTAGCCCATGAAACCAGTTTCTTCCCCCAAAAGAATACTCCACTGATAGTGATCTTTCGGTCATCAACCTCACCAGGCCAATCAGCATCAATATAGGCACATAACATGAAATCACCATTCCTCGGATACCACAAACCATAATCCATAGTTCCCTTCAAGTATCTAAATATCCTCTTAACATTAGTGACATGAATCTCTTTCAGATCATTTTGATATCTAGTAGCCATACACACATCATGCATAATGTTAGGTCTAGTCTTAGTAAGATATAGCAGTCCACCAACCATAGATCTATACAAACTCTTATTAGCTTTCAAAGATTCATCATTCTTAGACAATTTACAACTAGTCACCATAGGAGTTCCAACCGGTTTGGAGTCATCTAACCCAAAATTCTTCATCAATAGATTCACATACTTAGTTTAAGATATAAATATACCTTTTCTAGTCTGTGAAATTTGCAAACCTAAGAAATTTTTTATTTCACCAATCATAGGCATCTCAAATTTTTTCTACATATCACTAACAAAATTCATGCTCAAGTCATCATCTCCTCCAAAGATATTATCATCAACAAAGACTTCAACAATCAAGATGCTATCATTATCAATCTCAAAGTACAAATTACTATCAACAACACCATTATTAAATCCCAATTTATGTCAATACTTATCTAATCTAGCATACCAGGCTTTAGGGGCTTTCTTCAATTCATAAAGAGATTTCTCTATGTTACATAGCATGTCTCCATCATCTAATAATGAAAATCCATTAGGTTTCTCAATGTAGACTTCTTCCTCAAGATCACCATTCAAAAAGGCATATTTGAGATCCACCTGATATACCTTGAAATCTTTATAAGCAACATATGCAAGGAGTCTAAAAACTTCAAGTCTAGACACCGGAGAAAAAGTCTCCTCATAATCAATTCATTCTTTCTGTGAATATCCTTTGTAAACTAGTCTAGCTTTATTTCTGACAACTTCACCAATTTCATTCAATTTGTTTCTGAATACCCATTTAGTACTAATAACATTCTTATCCTGAGGTCTAGGAACAAGATCCCAAGTGTTATTCTTTTCAATTTGATCTAATTCTTCTTCTATAGCTCTCATCCAATTTTCATCTTTGCAAGCTTCAACAACATCTTTAGGTTCAACTTTAGAAATAAAACATACTTCTTCAGTAGCTAACCTTCTTCTAGTCATCACACCTTTATTCTTATCTCCAATAATCTATTTTCAAAATGATTCAATCTTACATACCTTGGGGTCTTCTGATTGTTTTGATTTTCAGGTTCCTCCACCTCTTCTCCGACAAAAACAACATCCAGATTAACAGTCTCTACTAGATCATTCTACTTTGATTATTCAGTTTGAATAGAGTTTAGAACAATATGTTGACCATCATCATATCCACATGCTCTGATCTATTTCCCAAGGTTCTCATCCACCTTCACATTTGCACTTTCTACTATCTTTCTCAATCTTTTATTGTAGCACCTGTAGGATTTTCTCTTTGTTGAATATCCCAACAAAATTCCTTCATCACTTCTAGCATCAAACTTTCCTATATCCTCATCTCTCTTTATATAACATTTTCTACCAAATACTTTGAAATATCTCACAGTAGGAACATGAACAAATCATAGCTTATAAGGAGTCTTACCGGTATCATCTTTAATATGAACTCTGTTGAATGTGTAAACAACAATTCTAATAGCTTCTCTCCAATATATCTTCAGAACATTCCCTTCAATCAACATAGTCCTTGCAACATCCAAAATAGTTATGTCCTTTCTTTCAACAACTCCATTCTATTGAGGGGTTCTAGGACCAGATATTTGTCTTCTAATCTCATGCTTCTCACAAAATGAATTCAACTCACCAGAATAGAATTATCCACCTTTGTTAGATCTCAAACATTTCACCTTTAATCCAGATTCAATATCCACTTTTTCTTTAAATATCTTGAATTTATCCAACGCTTATGATTTCTCCTTCAAAAAGACAACCCACATCATCCTAGAATAATCATCAATTAGCAACATGAAATTGTTGGTGTAAATAATTATTCATCATGGATATTATTACACCTTACTTAAGTTTACTTAGGAAATGCATCTCATAGTAGTTTGGGTATGAGACACTTGGGCGTTTGTGCCACATTGGGATAGTGTGTGTAGGAGAATTTCCACCTTTTATGGTGTTGATCTTGTTACTACTCTATCATATTCACTTATTGTGGAGTGATAATTCCACCTTCGGTGGGTGATCCACCTCATGTAAAATATTTTATTGTTTCTCCTACCTACCACACCTATTTCCTACCTACCCTTGTTTCTTATTGAGCCACATGTCATGTTTGTGTGCTCACATATCCATATTGCCTTGCCTATATAAGCAGGCTCATCTACATTGTATGTAACAACTATTAAAGAACTATTGATCATTTATCTATTGATGAGAATACAGTTTATTCTTGTCCTATATTTTTTCTCTCTATTTTGTACATTTCATTGAGCTCTTGATCTTGGCAAAATCTCACAGAAATATCTATCTCCCTATACAATTGTAACTTTTGTAGGTCCACACAGGTCATGAGTATGCACAAGATCTCATAATACATCAGATGTATACTATTTTCTCTTGAAAGAAATCCTTGTTTGCTTGCCCAACTGACAGTCTTTACACACCAGATTAGCAGGCTTTTCAATATTAGGTAGATCTCTAACAGCTTGTGTAGAACTGATCTTAATCATTGAATCAAAATTTACATGACACATTCTCCTATTCCATAACCAACTCTCATCTATCTAAGCAATCAAACAAATTTTCTCACCGCCATTCAAATGAAAAATGTTATCTTCAGTCTTAGTTCCAGATGTAATCTCTATACTAGAGACATTTAAGATCTTGCATTTTCCATTCTTGAATTATAGATCATAACCTTTATCAACCATCTGTTCAACACTCAAAATATTATGCTTCAAACCTTCAACATACAAGACATCATCATTTTTATGCTTAGCATCAAATGAAATAGAACCTCTCCAATGGATCACATAGGATTTGTCACCTCCAAATATTAATATTCCACCATCGTATCTTTCCATACTCACAAATTTGCTTTTGTCACTAGTCATATGATGTGAACAACCACTGTCAATCACCCATTCATCTTTCTCTTCAACTTTAGAAGCTAAATATTTCTCCTAAAAAATGCATCTTGTGGAATCAACAGGTACTGGTCCATCTTCTTTAATGGCAATAAACACAACTTTGCCTCCTTCTGATTATTCATCTGTAACACCTTCATTAGTAGCATAATAGAAGTTCTTCTAATTCCTATACTTGCGATTAGACTTACAAATTTTATCATATTTCTCATGCTTCTCATATCTATCATTCCAATCATTCTTATCATGCCTATCATACTTGGCCATTATCTCCGGGCATCTAGAAGCAAAATGTCCTATCTTATTGTAAGAGAAACATTTTAGAGACAACTTTCCATCATATTTACCAGCTCTTTTAGGCAATCTTTGGGTAATCAATGCTTCAAGCTCACCCAACTCTCTTTCTTTCTCTTCCATCTCTCTTCTCTCTCTCTCTTTCATATCTGGATATCCTGCACTCATCAGGATCATACTTCTTCTTACCAGATACAGATGTTGATTCTCTAAATGTTGTCTCAGACTTTCCATGTGATTCTCCAAACACGCTTAGCTCAAATACAACAATCTTTCCAACCAAAATATCTCTTGTCACTGTAGTTACACACTGGATCTCATCATCATCAACAACAACAACAACCTTTTGTTTATAAGAAGGAGGCAAAGATATCAACACCTTGGCAACTATTTCATCTTATTCAAGGGTTCCATTGGCACACCTAATACCTAGGAAAAGATCATTCACCTTAGCCATGAAAGAGTGTATGTTCTCATCTTCTCCCATCTTTAGCATCTCATATTTTCCTTTCAAACTCTTTAACTTAGCAACTTTCACTTGTTTATCTCCTTCATACAAGATTTCAAGATTCTCCCAGATTTCATGTGCAGTCTGAAGTCCCATCACATTTGTCACCTCAGAATCAGTCAGGGCACTAAGCAATGCTTCCTTTTCTCTAATATTATGTTAAACTTCCTTGATCTCATCAAGAGTAACTGGTCCATTCAGAGGAGAAGAATAGGCATTCTTTGTAATCTTTCAATAATCTTTTCCAAGACATTTCAAGTGCACTTCCATCTGGTTCTTCCATATAGCATAGTTACTTCCATCAAATCTTAGATTGTCCTTCTTAAAGATAACACCTACAAATACCATCCTGGATCTTCTTAAGTGATTAAGATTCTTCTGGAGGATTTGGCTCTGATACCAATTATTAGTAGCAGAAAGGAGGAAAACTGAGAGGGGGGTGAATCATTTTTCTCAGATCTACAAAATTAACTACAAAAATAGATATGATAAACTACAACAATAATAAAGATAAGAAAATTAATAGCACAACACACCACACCAATATTTTGACGTGGAAACCCCGATTAAGGGAAAAACCACAGTGGGAACCTACCCACAATAAGATGATACTCTGCAGTAGTATGTATAAATGTTACAATGGGGAATTCACATGCATTCAGGCACACTGCCTAGAGCTCACTACTCAAAAGATAATGACCCAAAAGGCTACAATCCTCAGGGAAGTATCACTAACTTACAACAAGATTCAGACTACAATCTGGAAGAAATGAACTGCAATGATACCATCTCCAAATGCATGATGACAATTTCGGTTAAGCACAAATGGCTGCCCTACAACACCGAACTCTCCCCAATCACAAAACTGAAAGATGAATCCTTGTTCGTGTACAAACCTCTATCTAGTAATGTAGACACAACCTCGATGCCAAAATACATGACAATATCACCTATATATACAAATCATCAGCCTTGACAACAAGGTAAGCTAAACCCTCAACTCACAATTACAAAATTATATCACACAATACAAAGATCGACCACTAGACCAATATAATTATTTACATGACATAACATGGACCTAATTCAATTTTCCAAATTTTCAACTCCACCGCAAATAATGCCAAGAACAACTACAACATGCTACACCACCAAAAATACCACATAACATGAAAATTATTACCAGTTCATGAATAACACTAAAAACTTGTACAACAATCAATGTGGGTCGTTAAAATAAATAGGACACAATTAGGAAATTACAACAAGCATGTTAGAATCATCAAAAACAGTTGCACCAACACCACTTATCAAATCTTCATCGATCAACATCTAAAATCTCAAGAACACAACCAATCAACAACTATCACAAAGAAAGATAACTTGAGGAGCACCAAATCATGAACCATCTAAAATAAAGATACACAAGACCATTGCAAAATATATCCCAAAAACACATCACAAGATTTGATCACACCGGAAATACCAGAGGAGATATCGAACTCTACAAAGCACCAAGACACCAAAAGAAAACTGCAAACTGGATCATAAGATCTCCCAATCTGCAATCACTAGAGAAAATCATGGGAATATGTTGACATCAATGACAACAAAATACCCTAGCAGCAACAATGTCCAACAATATCCAACACGTATTTCATTTATTTTTTTATGTTATATTAAGTGATCTGTCACAACACTCCTTTATCAACTTTTTGATTTAAATACAAAACTCTATTATATTCCTTGGATAAATTATTGAATGAATATTGTAAGGGAATAAAAATAATAAACCACACACACATGGAAAATACATATTATTTTTAATTTTTTATTTAATTTCCCTCACCCAAATTAAGGCACATGTTGTAGGAGGAATAAGAAGCTTCTAGAGGCTTCTCCACCTCCTTGCATTTAACTCCTCCCACTAAGCCTAATCAATTTGCATGGAGGCCAAATTGGGAGAGAATCTCTTTTTTTCCAATTAAAAATTAGGTAGTGGGAATTTGAAATTTCTTTTATAAAATAGGTACAAGTTTCAAAATGAGTGTTGGCTATTTCCATAAGAAATTCTGCAAGTTAAATTCTCCTTTGTAGTCCATTTTCATTGGCAGCTAAGATTTTTGTTGGGAGGATTTCTCTTCAATTTGGAGGATCAAGGAAGACTCTACACCATTTTCAAGCACCCAGGTTCCTTCAACTTAGTTTATGCATCTTATTCTTGTGGTAGATTAGATTTGATTAAATTATTTATGAGAATGAAATTCATTTGTGTTTTGTTAAGAATTAGTTTTAGATTTTGTAGAGAATGAGATTCATTGTTTAAATGAGATTCATTGTTTAATTTCTTGATAAGAAATTAGTTTTAGATTTTGTAAAGAATGAGATTCATTGTTTAAACTTTTGATAAGAAATTAGTTTTAGATTTTGTAGAGAATGAGATTCATTGTTTAAATTTTTGATAAGAAATTAGTTTCAGAATTTGTAGAGAATGAGATTCATTGTTTAAATTCTGATAAGAAGTTAGTTTCAGATTTTGTAGAGAATGAGATTTATTGTTTAAATTCTTGATAAGAAAATTAGTTTCAGATTCATTGTTTAAATTCTTGATAAGAAAATTAGTTTCAGATTCATTGTTTAAATTCTTGATAAGAAAATTAGTTTCAGATTCATTGTTTAAATTCTTGATAAGAAAATTAGTTTCAGATTCATTGTTTAAATTCTTGATAAGAAAATTAGTTTCAGATTCATTGTTTAAATTCTTGATAAGAAAATTAGTTTCAGATTCATTGTTTAAATTCTTGATAAGAAAATTAGTTTCAGATTCATTGTTTAAATTCCTAATAAGAAATTAGTTTCAGAAGTAGATTAAATGTTTTAGGGAAATTAGATTCATTGTCTTCAGTTTATTTTTGATAAAAAATTGGACCTCACTGTGTGTATAAACAATTTTCTCTTTTCTCTGTGAACAAACCTCCCTGTGAGTATAAATAAATCGTCTTCCCTTCTCTGTGAATAGACCTCCCTGAGTAAAGAACAAAAGAGATAAAAAAATAAAAGAGAGAAGAAAAACCCTCTCTGGTTATTGCTTCATTATATTTTATCCCTGCAAATCAATCTGCAACATTGTTATTGCCTGTTATATACCCTGCTCTGGGTGATTTTCAATAAATTAAAATACAATACTCCTTGTAAAAAAATAATAATAATAATATTGTATATAAAAACATATATATATACATATATATATATATAACGAAAAAAATGGAAATCGTTCAAACTTTATGAAAAATCCTCTTACGCCTCCGTAACGCATGGCATTCCACGTTCTATGGTGGCATCTTGCATGGACGGTTTCAATAAAACCGTCGCAGGGGTACGGGGGGCCCACGGCATCCCCTCATCCCTGCGGACCTGCGCATGCAGGGCCGCAGGGGTGATGGGACCCGTGGTCCCCACCCCACAACCCTCTTTACTATCATAACAAAAAAACAAAGCCTTTTTGCCATTTGGTATAATTAGATTTTTCTATTTCGAAATTTGAAGTTTTAAATTGGGTTTTTTTTTTTAAATATATAATAATCTAAGTTAATTGCCATTTAGTTAAATTTTTAAAGTTTGGTAATAATGACATTTAGGAAATAATGATCTTTTTTTTCCTTAGTGTAAGTTTAAGGATATTAAATTTTGACTAGAAAAAATGGGATTAACGTGTAGCAAGTTCGTAACTAAACTATCCTTAATAAACTTTAAAATATCCTTCTAAAATTTAGTTACTCAACCCATCAAGAATCATTGGGGCACTTGATTGGTCCTTAGAGATTAACCTACATTAATACAAATGCTTAGATTTAATCGTTATTTTGGGCTCGTTAAATCTTCTTACGTCATGCAAATTTTTTTCATAGATTAATTTCTTTTATTAATGGATCATAGCATGCGAATTATTTATAGAATAATTATATCTTCATGCAATTACTATTATGCAAGTTTCATTGTTATGCAAATTACACTTCAAGTAGTTACTTCAATTATTTATGCTTTCATTTTTTGTTATTTGTAGTTAGATAACTAAATAAAGGAAGTTGGAAAACCAAAACTAGCAGCGTTCGGTATATATGGTGCCTCTGGGTCACGCTTATGGGTAATGCCGTCGTGTTGAACTATTGCACTTAACGCCTAATAAAGCTGCATTAACGACGTCTGTGGCATCGTCCCTATAAATCGTCGGGGAGTAATAAGGGACATTTGGAAGTTAAAAATCCAAGGGGCAGGTAATCCCTCTTGGATCGATAATTTAATAAGATAACTTTTAAAAGAATTTCACATCCGTTGAGATAAACCATAGTAAACCCCTCTTAGGGATGGTCAAGTTAAAAGCTCTCATGAAATTTACCTTCTTTATTTATTTATTCTTCTCGAAGGGATATTGGTGATTTGCAATTGAGTGACGCTCATGATAAGTATTAGGGTCTAGTTATTTTGTTTAGGCCACAAGCAATTAGGCCATCTTGAGCCTTCGCTTAAGTGCTACCATCGTGGGTAGCAACCGCAGAGAAACTGTCTGGGACACTGACCCTAGAAAGGGTTGCGTACCCACAAATCAGTTTACATCAAACCATAGATTAGAAAATAGAACTACATACTTTACGCCTTGATCCCGTGCCGAAGCGGGTATGTAGGCAGTCTTGGGACGGAGTTGTCCCTCGTACTCAGGCGTTCGTGGGTGGGGTCTAGGTTTGGTTGAGTAAGAATCCTAAATGAAAAATAAGATAATCAATTTAATTCAATGCATACTCGGAAGGAATCCCATATGGATTCGCTTGACTTCCCGAGGCTTTAAGCCAAGTTCCGAGGCGGAATTCAAGCTTGTGTTATTTTTAAATTACTCCTAAGGACGGCGACCTCGGTGCATTCTTGCTAGAAGAATGTAGTACTTAGTGAGTGGCTCAGGACCCGAACGGTCCCGATGAGTCTAAGTCTCTGGCCAGAGCATCTCCTATCCCGTTTGGATGGATGCCTACCCCGTATGGGTAGATGCCTATCCCGTATTGGATAGATGGAATTTACGTCCCGTATGGACAATTGCCTAACCCGTATGGTTAGAAGCTCATCCCGAATGGATGAATGCCTAATCCTAATTGGATGGATGCCCAGAGTATGCAATTGAATAAAACATAATAAAGGGAAAAAAAAAAATAATACTCAATTTTTTGTTGAATCAATTTTGGTGGGTTATTACATGTGGTATCAGAGCAAAGGTTCAAATCTAGGCCTTGTGCTCACTTCAATTTATTCAACTAAGGGAATGTTTTACAATAATAGAAATTAAATTATATTCTGCACAAGAAAAAAAAACTAACTTCATAATTTAACTTTCAGGTAAAACCTAGAATGGCAAGAGGAAAAGGAAGAGGAAGAGGAAGAGGAAGAGGAAGGGGTAATGGAAGACGTACTAGGAGTCAAAGGGAGGTAAACCATGAAGAAAACCATGAAGAAAACCATGAAGGAAACCATGAGGAAGATCATGAAGAGGTTTGACACAACCTAGGGAATAACGGAGATGGGGTCCAAGCTATAATCGACCTTCTAACCGAACAAAGAGATAAAATCAACTTCCTAGAACAATCACTGCAGGACCTTAGGGAAAGGCAGAATGACTATGAGAATAGAAGTGGTACCGAGAATGGAAACCCTGGTAGCAATCAAGGAAATGTGGTGGGTTATGGGAAGGAAAATAACATATTGGAACTCTCCAAGGATTTGAAGAAAATCACCCCTCCTAAGTTCGATGGGAGGCAGATTGGTGAAGGGGCTGAGAATTGGCTAAATGAAATGGAAAAGTATTTTGAGCTAAGAGATTTTAGCGAAACAACCAAGGCTTTATGGGGCTCCTATCAACTCACAGGGGAGGTGGCTAGTTGGTGGACCAACACCAAGGAACAAAATGGGTATAACAGGGATACGATCACATGGGATCAATTTGTTCACCATTTTCGAGATAGGTGGCTCCCTCAATTGTTCTTTGATGAGAAAGTGACAGAATTCCATAATCTACGTCAAGGGTCCCTATCCGTTCAACAATATTGGGATAAGTTCGCCAAGTTGCTTAAGTATGTGCCTATGTACCAAAGGGATGAAGAAGGCCAAGCAAGGAAATTCATTTTGGGGCTGAATACCAACATAGGGGCAGAGGTTGATATGCATGGACCCAGAAATATGAATGAAGTACTTGAAAAGTCCCTAAGGCAAGAGAGGAAGATTCAAACACTAGCAGGACGGAACTATAATGGGAATCACTCATTTAAAAGGAAGCAAGAATTCAATGGAAACTCTAATTTCAACAAGGGTCAAAGGAATAACTCTTCCGAAAGGAGACCACCGCCTAACCAATATCAGAGGAATGGAAATGATAATAACAGGGGCAATGATAACAGGGGCAATAATAACAGGGGCAATGATAACAGGGGCAACTATAACAGGAATGACCAGCAGAACAGGATAACTTATCCACCCAGGGGAAATGAAACAAGGAACGATCCCCCTAGAAATCAAGGTAGGAGAGGTCCTCCAGGTGGATGCTTTATGTGCGGGGAAAATCATTTTGCTAGAGATTGCCCCAGGATGCAAGGACAAATTAGAGCCAATCAACCCCAACAAGGGCCCCAACAGAGGATTCATGCAGCGGTTAGGAACCAAAGAAGAAGATACCAAAATGTTCCCGTGGAAACTACAGGTACACTATTTGAACAACCAATATCAATTTTAATTGACACTGGATCATCTGAATGTTTCATCTCACCTGAATTAGTGAACAAATATGCATTAAAAGTTAATCAAATGGAGTCATCATGGACGGTTCAATATGGGGATAAGGCAACTAGAGAAGTAACTAAGTGTTTACCAAGGGCAAGGGTACAATTCCCAGAGTTCGAAACAAGGGTAGATCTCTATGTGGCACCCTTAGGATTATATGATGTGATTATTGGAATGAGTTGGTTAGCAGACCATCAAGCTAATGTAGATTGTTATAGCAAAGTTGTTGAATGTTTGGATGATGGGGGGAAAAGGGTCAAAATCCAAGGAAAGTTTAAACCCATTAATATAGAAACTATCTCAGCAATGCAATTAAAGAAGGAAAGGAGAAGAGGAGGACAAATCTTTATGGTCGAAATTGATGAAGGAAAGGAGGAAAATACACCAACATTTGAAAATACCCCTTTCTTAAAGGAGTTTAGGGATGTTTTTCCAGAAGAACTACCCGGTTTACCCCCTAAGAGAAAGTTTGACTTTTCTATCGAAGTACTCCCAGGAGCTGAACCAGTATCAAAGGCACCTTACCGGATGAACACAACCGAATTACAAGAGCTCAAAATGCAATTAGAGGAACTCTTAGCTAAAGGATTAATAAGGCCAAGTGTATCACCATGGGGAGCGCCAGTTTTATTTGTTAAGAAGAAGGATGGAACCTTAAGGCTATGCATCGACTATAGGATGTTGAACAAAGTCACTATAAAGAATAGGTACCCCTTACCTCGCATAGAGGACCTTTTTGACCAAATGAAAGGAGCGGCAGTTTTCTCAAAGATAGATCTTCGGTCAGGGTATCATCAACTCAGAATTAAGGAAGAAGACATTCCGAAGACAGCTTTCAGGATGAGATATGGACATTATGAATTCACAGTAGTTCCTTTTGGAGTAACTAATGCCCCAGCTGCATTCATGAACCTGATGAATAGTGTATTCCATGACTACTTGGATAAGTTTGTTTTGGTATTTTTGGATGACATATTGATTTATTCTAGAAATGAAGAGGAACATTTAGCGCACCTACAAATTGTTTTGCAAAGATTGAGAGAACATAATTTATATGGAAAATTGTCCAAATGTGCCTTCTTTGAGGAAAAGGTTCACTATCTTGGGCATATAATATCAAAGGAAGGAATAGCAGTCGACCCAGATAAAATAAAGGCGATAGTAGAATGGCTGATCCCTAAGAATGTTTCAGAGGTAAGAAGCTTTATGGGGCTAGCAGGTTACTATAGGAGGTTTGTGGAAGGATTCTCTAAGATAGCAAACCCCATCACCTCGTTGCAAAGGAAGGGCAAAAGGTTTGTATGGACCGAGCAAAGTGATAAGGCATTTCAAATCTTGAAGGGAAAACTAACTTTAGCACCCATTCTAAAGGTACTAGACCCAAATGGACACTTCACAGTTGTAACAGATGCTTCTATTGAAGGGTTAGGAGGAGTACTTGTCCAAGATGAAGGGGTAGTGGCTTACGAATCTAGGAAGCTAAAGACTCATGAAGTCAATTATGCACCCCACAACTTGGAGTTGGCAGCAATTGTGCATGCCCTGCAAAAGTGGAGACACTTCTTACTAGGGAAGCCCTTTGAGCTTAAGTCAGACAACCAAGGACTAAAATACATCTTTACCCAACCTCACTTAAATGCCAGACAAAGAAGGTGGTTAGAGTTTCTAAGTGAATATGACTTTGAGATTGAATATATTAAGGGAAAAGAAAATAGGGTGGCAGATGCCTTAAGTAGGAGGAGACACTTGATGACTATAGCAACCTTCAAAACCTCTTTCAAAAGGCAAGTAATGGATGAACAAGGACATGACCCATGGTATGAGCAAGTCAAATTAACTATAAGACACAACCCGACCGATCCTAAGGTCGAAGGGTATACATTAGATGAAGATGGGTTGCTTAGATACAATAACAGAATCTATGTTCCTAATTCAGGGAATTTAAGGGAAGTAGTCTTATCGGAGGCTCACAATGCCCCTTATTCAGGCCACCCAGGAGTTAACAAACTTTATGCAGACCTAAAGAAACTATACTTTTGGCAAGGGTTGAAGAGCGATATTGTCAAGTATGTAGCTAAATGTTTGGAGTGTCAAAGAGTAAAGGCAGAACATAGACACCCAGCTGGATTGTTACAATTGCACGATGTACCTCAACATAAGTGGCAAGTTATTAGCATGGATTTTGTACAAGGGTTACCCATGTCACCTTCTAGGCATGATGCAATAATGGTGGTAATTGACAAACTCACTAAGGTGGCACACTTTATACCAAGAAATCTGACGGATGATGCACCCACCTTGGCTAGACGCTTCGTTAAGGAGATAGTTAGGTTGCATGGAATACCAGAGAAAATCATATCAGATAGAGATGCAAGATTCACTTCCAGGTTTTGGACCACTCTTCAATCATCTCTAGGAACTCAACTAAATTTTAGCACCACATACCATCCGGAAACCGACGGTCAGACAGAAAGGACAAAACAGATTATGGAAGACCTGCTTCGCATGTACTGCATGGACCAACAGAGGAAATGGGAAGAGTACCTACCTTTGGTAGAGTTTGCCTACAATAATACATATCAAACATCTTTGGGAATGGCACCTTTTGAAGCTTTGTATGGTAGACCATGTCGAACACCTTTGAGTTGGGATAGTCTTGAAGATAGAGTGATTATTGGGCCAGATATGTTGAAAGAAATGGAAAGGAAAACTAAGGAAATTAGGCAAAGGTTGAAGGAAGCCTCGGATAGGTAGAAAAGTTATGCAGATAAAAACAGAACACCAAGGGAGTTTGAAGTAGGAGAGAAAGTCTTCCTAAGGGTTAGGCCACACAAGAGTTCCATAAGATTTGGGAAAAAGACTAAGCTTGCACCTCGTTATGTCAGACCTTTTGAAATATTGGGAAGAATTAATCTAGTTGCTTATCGGTTGGCCTTACCTCCCCAATTGAGCCGAATCCATGATGTCTTCCATGTATCTCTTCTTAAGAAGTATGTACCTGATGAGAAACACATTTTGAATTGGGATGCTTTGCAGGTCCAAGAAATGGGGGGAATAATGATAGAGCCATTCAGAATCTTGGAGAGGCGCCAGTGCCAGTTGCGCAACAGAGAGGTTGATCAGTGCAAAGTGCAATGGGACTAGTATGACGAAAAGAATGCCACGTGGGAGGATACTAAGGAGATGCAGCAGCTATTTCCTTTTTTGTTTTGAACATGAACTATAAACTCTTTTGAATGCATTTGATAAGTGCATCGGGACGATGCACAGATTTAAGGGGGGGAGGATGTCACAACCCTCCTTTATCACCTTTTTGATTTAAATACAAAACTCTATTATATTCCTTGGATAAATTATTGAATGAATATTGTAAGGGAATAAAAATAATAAACCACACACACATGGAAAATACATATATATTTTTAATTTGTTATTTAATTTCCCTCACCCAAATTAAGGCACATGTTGTAGGAGGAATAAGAAGCTTCTAGAGGCTTCTCCACCTCCTTGCATGTAACTCCTCCCACTAAGCCTAATCAATTTGCATGGAGGCCAAATTGGGAGAGAATCTCTTTTTTTTCAATTAAAAATTAGGTAGTGGGAATTTGAAATTTCTTTTATAAAATAGGTACAAGTTTCAAAATGAGTGTTGGCTATTTCCATAAGAAATTCTGCAAGTTAAATTCTCCTTTGTAGTCCATTTTCATTGGCAGCTAAGATTTTTGTTGGGAGGATTTCTCTTCAATTTGGAGGATCAAGGAAGACTCTAAACCATTTTCAAGCACCCAGGTTCCTTCAACTTAGTTTATGCATCTTATTCTTGTGGTAGATTAGATTTGATTAAATTATTTATGAGAATGAAATTCATTTGTGTTTTGTTAAGAATTAGTTTTAGATTTTGTAGAGAATGAGATTCATTGTTTAATTTCTTGATAAGAAATTAGTTTTAGATTTTGTAAAGAATGAGATTCATTGTTTAAATTTTTGATAAGAAATTAGTTTTAGATTTTGTAGAGAATGAGATTCATTGTTTAAATTTTTGATAAGAAATTAGTTTCAGAATTTGTAGAGAATGAGATTCATTGTTTAAATTCTGATAAGAAGTTAGTTTCAGATTTTGTAGAGAATGAGATTTATTGTTTAAATTCTTGATAAGAAAATTAGTTTCAGATTCATTGTTTAAATTCTTGATAAGAAAATTAGTTTCAGATTCATTGTTTAAATTCTTGATAAGAAAATTAGCTTCAGATTCATTGTTTAAATTCTTGATAAGAAAATTAGTTTCAGATTCATTGTTTAAATTCTTGATAAGAAAATTAGTTTCAGATTCATTGTTTAAATTCTTGATAAGAAAATTAGTTTCAGATTCATTGTTTAAATTCTTGATAAGAAAATTAGTTTCAGATTCATTGTTTAAATTCCTAATAAGAAATTAGTTTCAGAAGTAGATTAAATGTGTTAGGGAAATTAGATTCATTGTCTTCAGTTTATTTTTGATAAAAAAATTGGACCTCCCTGTGTGTATAAACAATTTTCTCTTTTCTCTGTGAACAAACCTCCCTGTGTGTATAAATAAATCGTCTCCCTTCTCTGTGAATAGACCTCCCTGAGTAAAGAACAAAAGAGATAAAAAAATAAAAGAGAGAAGAAAAACCCTCTCTGGTTATTGCTTCATTATATTTTATCCCTGCAAATCAATCTGCAACATTGTTATTGCCTGTTATATACCCTGCTCTGGGTGATTTTCAATAAATTAAAATACAATACTCCTGTGTAAAAAAAAATAATAATAATATTGTATATAAAAACATATATATATTAATATATATATATATAACAAAAAAAATGGAAATCGTTCAAACTTTATGAAAAATCCTCTTACACCTCCGTAACGCACGACATTCCACGTTCTATGGTGGCAGCTTGCATGGACGGTTTCAATAAAACCGTCGCAGGGGTACGGGGGGCCCACGGCATCCCCTCATCCCTGCGGACCTGCGCATGCAGGGCCGCAGGGGTGATGGGACCCGTGGTCCCCACCCCGCAACCCTCTTTACTATCATAACAAAAAAACAAAGCCTTTTTGCCATTTGGTATAATTAGATTTTTCTATTTCGAAATTTGAAGTTTTAAATTGGGTTTTTTTTTTTAAATATATAATAATCTAAGTTAATTGCCATTTAGTTAAATTTTTAAAGTTTGGTAATAATGACATTTAGGAAATAATGATCTTTTTTTTCCTTAGTGTAAGTTTAAGGATATTAAATTTTGACTAGAAAAAATGGGATTAACGTGTAGCAAGTTCGTAACTAAACTATCCTTAATAAACTTTAAAATATCCTTCTAAAATTTAGTTACTCAACCCATCAAGAATCATTGGGGCACTTGATTGGTCCTTAGAGATTAACCTACATTAATACAAATGCTTAGATTTAATCGTTATTTTGGGCTCGTTAAATCTTCTTACGTCATGCAAATTTTTTTCATAGATTAATTGCTTTTATTAATGGATCATAGCATGCGAATTATTTATAGAATAATTATATCTTCATGCAATTACTATTATGCAAGTTTCATTGTTATGCAAATTACACTTCAAGTAGTTACTTCAATTATTTACGCTTTCATTTTTTGTTATTTGTAGTTAGATAACTAAATAAAGGAAGTTGGAAAACCAAAACTAGCAGCGTTCGGTATATATGGTGCCTCTGGGTCACGCTTACGGGTAATGCCGTCGTGTTGAACTACTGCACTTAACGCCTAATAAAGCTGCATTAACGATGTCTGTGGCATCGTCCCTATAAATCGTCGGGGAGTAATAAGGGACATTTGGAAGTTAAAAATCCAAGGGGCAGGTAATCCCTCTTGGATCGATAATTTAATAAGATAACTTTTAAAAGAATTTCACATCCGTTGAGATAAACCATAGTAAACCCCTCTTAGGGATGGTCAAGTTAAAAGCTCTCATGAAATTTACCTTCTTTATTTATTTATTCTTCTCGAAGGGATATTGGTGATTTGCAATTGAGTGACGCTCATGATAAGTATTAGGGTCTAGTTATTTTGTTTAGGCCACAAGCAATTAGGCCATCTTGAGCCTTCGCTTAAGTGCTACCATCGTGGGTAGCAACCGCAGAGAAACTGTCTGGGACACTGACCCTAGAAAGGGTTGCGTACCCACAAATCAGTTTACATCAAACCATAGATTAGAAAATAGAACTACATACTTTACGCCTTGATCCCATGCCGAAGCGGGTATGTAGGCAGTCTTGGGACGGAGTTGTCCCTCGTACTCAGGCGTTCGTGGGTGGGGTCTAGGTTTGGTTGAGTAAGAATCCTAAATGAAAAATAAGATAATCAATTTAATTCAATGCATACTCGGAAGGAATCCCGTATGGATTCGCTTGACTTCCTGAGGCTTTAAGCCAAATTCCGAGGCGGAATTCAAGCTTGTGTTATTTTTAAATTACTCCTAAGGACGGCGACCTCGGTGCATTCTTGCTAGAAGAATGTAGTACTTAGTGAGTGGCTCAGGACCCGAATGGTCCCGATGAGTCTAAGTCTCTGGCCAGAGCATCTCCTATCCCGTTTGGATGGATGCCTACCCCGTATGGGTAGATGCCTATCCCGTATTGGATAGATGGAATTTACGTCCCGTATGGACAATTGCCTAACTCGTATGGTTAGAAGCTCATCCCGAATGGATGAATGCCTAATCCTAATTGGATGGATGCCTAGAGTATGCAATTGAATAAAACATAATAAAGGGAAAAAAAAAAAATAATACTCAATTTTTTGTTGAATCAATTTTGGTGGGTTATTACATGATCTCAAGATTTTCCAACTCTGATTGATAAGATCACTTTTTGTAGGCACTCTACTATTTGGGATTAAAAAATTAGAAAAATAAAGTGCATTATATCCATAAATAGCTTGAAAAAGTGTCATACGAACAGAAATTTGGTGAGAGGGATTTTAATAGTACTCTCAAAGATTCAATCATTTCACCCAATAATTTTTTTAATTTCAAACATTGTTTCCAACTATTGCCTAATCCACTTACTAACTATCTTTATTTGACCATCTATTTATGAATAGTAGTTGGTTCTTGATGGGTCAAATAAAAAATTCCATCAAAAAGGAGCTATGGAATATACTATCCCTACCACTGACAATAACTATAAGAAATTTAAGCAATCTAAAAACTTCCTTGAAAAAATAACCCTACTACTTGGAGTACCTTAAATTCAGATGTGATAGGAAATAAATATGAAAACTTGGTCAAATCATCCACCACAACATAAATAAAATATTTGACTTAGACCTTGTGTAATCTTGTAACATGTTGGCAAGGTATGCATTCTTTGATATTTTTTTATCATAAATTCTCTTTCATCCCCTTCCTTGAAAATATCTCTTGGATCTACTTGTAAGTATTGTAATACCATTGATGACCATCCAATGGTGTATTGTAAATATATCTCAATATCTTCTCCTTAGTCTTTGAATCTAGCACCAAAGAGATTTTGTTCTTATAGTATATTATCCCATAAATCACCATGTACCTTTCATCTTCCACCATATCACCTAGAATTTTAGCAAAAAATAAGTTCTTATCATATTAAAAAATAATAGAGACCTTCCAACTAACTCATATAGTAGAAAAAATATAATGTAGACCTTTTAAGAAGTGCATCAACTACTAGATTTTTTAACCCTCCATGTATTCAATTTCAACATCATATGTTTGAAACTTTATTACCAATTTTCATTAGTGGTCATTCAAGTTATTTTTTATTCATAAAGGACTTCAAAACTTTGTGATTAGCTTTCACAACAAGCTTCCCACAAACAAGATATTACTTAAAATTACCGAGAGAATGCATAAAATTACCAACATCTAATTTTCTTTATTTTTTCTGTCAAATGCTATTGGATGTCACCTTTGAGTTAGGATAGCCTCTATACCTTCTCCTAATACATCACACTTAGTTACAAAAGGCACATAAAATAAAGAATTTCACGTATTAGGTATGTTCTCATTACCTCCTTAAACTTTTCAAAAGTTTTATTGGCTTCTTCAAACCATGCAAATGCTCCTTTCTTGACCAAATCAACCAATGAAAAAAAAAAAGAGAAATTGTTGTTTTAAACCTCCTATAATAATAACATAACCCAGGGAATCAAATGTAGCCTACATTGGTATCAAATTTGCAGTCTATAATGGCTATTGGAAGGTTTGGCTAGAGAGACTCATTAAAAATTATCAATTGTCTAAGGGGTGTTCAAGCCCCTAGATGGACAACCAAAATCTTAATCCTTTGTAGCATTGCAATGATTAAATATTTTGATGATTATAAAATCTCTCATGTTTTTTGCAAAGGTAATAAATTTGCTAATGGGACTTATGATTGCATTTCCATGTAAATTAAAAATCTAATTGATGATGATAGTCGATTATGGTAATTGAACTTGACTTTATTTGTAATGATGGATCATTACTCTTGGCTCATGCGGATGGGAAGGATCATGTGATGCCCATTATCCATTATGGAAGGAAAAGGTAGGATGTTTAATTCCAAGTTTTCTTGGCCTGAAGTGTTTTCTAGTCTGGTTTTGATTTTATTTCTAGGGTCTTTCTTTTCCTCTTTGTTAGTTACAATAAAATTAAGGGTGGTGAAATAAATAGGGCGAAATCCACCTCTTATGAGAAATGATAGAACAAACAACCTATTTGGGATAAACTTTCTGTGGGTGGTATTACTCTTACCTAGAGAAACTGTATGGCCATAACCCTCTAGTGACTAATATTTTTATGGAAGGGTGGGAGAATGGGATTATGCATGCTTATAATGTTGAAATCTTAGTTACTGAAGACCTCATTGCTAAAATCACTAGAGTGTTAATGGAGGGAAATAAATTCTATAGGGACCGAAAGGTGTCTGATGAGTCGGTCAATATCTTATTCAAATAAGCTAAATGGAAGAGGGTAAAGTGAACTACAAATAGGGGATATGATCTATTATCCATCAAACCCCTTTGGGATAAAGTTGTAGAGGTACTTAACACTTGATGGTTGTTTTACTAGGCTATTTAGCTATCATTTCATGATTTTAAATAATTTTAAGGAATGATAGATGGATATCATTTCCCTTTTACCTTCTTTCATCTCTCAACCATGGGATTAATTCTCACTAAAATAAACCCAATTCCTCAATTCTCCATGAAGGCCTCATTCTCCTTATCATGGAGCATACAAAATCTTTGCCTATTCAAACTAAACCATCTTGTTATAATTGGAAAATTGAGTTTGTCCGGAATGTTTGTTGGTATTTTTTTAATTTTTCTACCAACTCTAAAGATGCCCCTTCTAATAAATATTCTTTCAACCATATTGGTAATCACAAACACCCTAGGAAGGATAATTTCACCCCTAGTGGCCTCATGGGTATGAAAATTGATGAACAAGACTCTTATTATGTGCCCTCGAAGGAGTATGTTTTGAACTCCCTAACCCCTAGCTCTACTAAGAAGGGTAAATCCTAGATGGGGGAATCATCTAAATCTTCAAAGTTTAAAAAGGTGAAGGAAAATAAGAAAAAAAGGCCCTAATTTTTCTCATTCTATTATCGAGGATAAGAGGGCGTTTGGTTCCCCCCATGTCAAGAATACTTTGGAGAATTTAAGTGTGAATGTTAAAAAGAAAATAGATGAGGAGATAGGGGACAAGCTTAACATTCCTAAACCTGGTGGGGACTTGTAGAGGATGGAATTCCACATTGATATCCCTATTGAAATTAAGAAAAAGGTACCCTTATGGGAATGGATAAGGGGTCCTCTACCACTAGAATAGGGGACAAGTTGGTGGTGGCTAAGGATGGTACGAAAGGACAAAAAAATCTATTTAAATGGATGGTGTTTGAATTCAACTTGCTTAAGGAAAGGGTCAATACCCCTAATGAAAAATTGGAATTGGGATAGAATAGTTTGAAAATGACTCCTTATGTGGAAATGTAGATAAAATGATTTCTCTTATCTAGAATGTAGCCAAGGATGTGAAAACTATGAAGTTGGACAATGAGGAAAAGATCAGGTCTCTTGAAGAGACCATTGATAAGATCCATGATATGCTTAGGGATGTTGTGGCTATGAGTAGAATTGCTATGTAGAATAGTTTTGAAGGTCTCATACAATTAAATAATAAATCATAGACCCTTAAAGGTTTGTCAAAGGGTAATTCTAGGCCCCCTTCTTCTATGGAGGATGATGAGAAGAATGCTATTGTAGATCAACATGAGACGGGTACATGACTTGTTATTGCCCCCTTCACTAGAACACACAACTATGATAAAGGTAAGAATGATCATTCCTATATTTTACATGATTTTTTTAACATCAATGAATGTGTGATTCACAAGACTACTAGAAATTCAAAATTGTTTAAAAATCTTTAGTAGGCTTTTGAGTCTGTTTACCCTTTTTTCTCTCTTTTGTTTTTCTTTTGGCTTGCTATTAGTTTGCATCTAGTTATCCCCTAGTGTTGGTTGTCGTTTTTTATAAACAGTTTTAGAATCCCTTCAAAACCTAATTTACTCTAATAAAAAACATAATTTAAGGAATCATTTTATCTATGTTAGATTGGTTGGTGGTGGCTAATTTAAAATTGATTGGATCTTCTATTGATCAGCCTTATTCATGCATGATTGAAATTTTGTTAGAGATTAAGGCTAGATGGTATGAAAAAGAAGTAAATATTTCCATATTGGCATAAAAAACAATCTTTCATTGTCCTTGTCTCTCATACAAATTTGGTGATATCTTGCAGCCTTAAATCAATTTTGAAGAAGTAAACAACTCCATACAACTCATAAATAAGTTCAATTATCCTTGGAACATGATATCTATTATTAATGGTTATCTCATTTAGTTCTTTTTAGTCTATACACATTCTTAAAGTACCATCCTTTTTCTTCACATGTACTACAAATGATGCAAATGGGCTAGAGATTGGATTGATGAAACCCATATCTAACAACTCTTTGATAGTCTTTTCTATTGCTTCCTTGTAACCTTTTGGATTTTTGTAAGGTGTGGTTATAATAGGTTTCATATCTTGTTATAACTCAATCACATTATAGAATCCTCTATCTAGAGGAAGTCATGTAGGTAAATAATTGAATACAATACCCTGCTCATCCAATGTTTTTGAATTTCATCATAGAATTTACCTTTTCCTTTGGTAGAGATAGTGGGATAAAAAAAGAAACTCATTTCACAAGCAACTTGTCCTCTTTGAAAATCCTCTTCATCCTTTTGTATATCACCACTCTTGGAGTTATATTTGAAAGGTTTATCAAAGAAACATCTTTTCCATTCAATTGACAATCAAACTCAAAACATCCTAACTTGTTTGTTGATTGAGAAATAAATGGAGGATGTTCTTTCCAACTGGCATAGGGGTCACCCCGTGCAAGCTCAGAGATATCCAACTTTCTTGAACCCAGGGGGAGGGACTTGAACCCAATACATAAGTTTATCCAATATTTAAATACCATTAAAATCATTGCATATCTTGTAATCACCTAGAGTAATATTGAGTTATCAAACCAAATTAGTAAAAGGTATAGTGAACCCATTTGCAAATGTAATAATGAATCCATTAAACTATTCTTTCTTCAATCATCTCTTCATCACCAAATCATCATCATTAAAATTATGTGTTGACCAAATATCAATAAACATAATCACTTTGTTAACCTAAAACCCCATAGACTCTAAAAGGAAGATATCTAGGATTCATAGACCATGTTTTTTATTAAGGATAAAATAGGTTTTGAGGGGACTCAGAACCCTAAACAAAAAGTTTTGAAGGGACTTGAAACCATCGGATTTTTCTTGGATCCATAGACCACGTTGCTAACGTACTTTGTTTTTATAAATTTCTTTTTCTTCTTCCTCATGAATAGGATATTTTTATTGTGAATTTATTCAATATCAATAGAATTAGACTCTATAGTAAACTCAATAAAGTTAAATTTCCCCTTATCAATACACCCATGGCTAGGAACCCAAGAATCTCTATAAGTAAGGTAAAGATTTAAATTTATCCTAAGTTCATTCTTTGCTTCATCATACAACCTCTTGGTTGCTACCAAAATTTATACTCTTTTGTGTAGTCTTATTGAATGCCATATTTCTACTGCCATGGAGTAGAAACTTTGGAATTATGTGCCAAATTTTTTTAATAATGGAATGTTCAAGATGTAAACTTCCTCTACCCTACTATAAACTGGATGGTGAAAATAATTTCAAAACACTTTTAAAGAGTTCCTTAACCTCCTCAAGAATTAGATAGATTGTTCTTTTTTTTAAATACTTTTGGAACCATAATGTCAATCTTCTAGAACTCATCCACATAGTCATTGATTGTGACCTTAAGCTTGATCTTGGATAATTTCTTGAAATATTCCCCCTCATCTCTAAGCTCAAATCACTTAAAAATTATTTGACTAAAATATTCAAAACTTCTAAATTTTCAGGACCTTGTGTAATTGTGTTATCATCATAAAACAATTTATAAGCCCCCCCTCGAAAATGGTGTAAAATATTGGCAAATTTTTCATTACTCATAGAAACAATATTTTATTTTATTGGTGATTTTTTCATTTTTCGTAGAAACATAGTATAAAATTGGTTGGGAAATTTCTTTAAATTGATGAAAATCAATAGAAAATATTGATGAATATTTATCTTTCTTTTAAAATATTTTTTTTTTGGCAAATCAAACATTTGATATAAACCAAAAATAATATTTTATGAATAAATTATTTAAATATAATTTTTTCAAAGTTTAACTTGTTGAATTATGCTTCGATATAAAACAAATAAAATAATTTCACTAGGGAATTATAAAAAATAGACAAAAATTTAAAGTTTTACTTGGTGAATTATACTTTGATATAAAAATAATATATATTACTATTTTTTGTTCGTATTTTTAGTTTAACATGTGTTTAAACACTCGAAAAATAAGTGGGAATAAGTTTTGTTATAATAATGTGTTTTTTTTTAAAGATTAATAAATGAAGCATGCTAATCTTTTCTTCAAGTTCATGCATTTGGAAGACTAGAAAGAATTTAAATTTTTATATTTGAAGGCTTAAAAAATGAAGTAATTCATGTGACACAAAGCCAAAAAATATTCTAATGCCAAACTGATAATTGAAACAAAAAACAAGTAGCATTTCATTATAATTAGTCAAAATTTATAAAAATCTAAGTATGTCGAGATATTACCATGAATAAACTAAAAATTTTGTAAAATTTTCTAAATGTATCCTTGGAATATTACTGAGGGGCTAGAGAAGAGTGAACAGTGAACACATAGACGAAAAAAAGGCATTTAGTATTCTTGTTCTTATTTCTTCTTTCATCCAAATATGCTAGAGGTTATCTCAATTCTCCATCTATGTCTACCACAACATCAAAGTCCCATTCATTTTGTTCCATAACATCCATATCACAATCAAGCATAGTGTCTAGAAACCCTGATTTGCCTCATTTTTTAGGCTATAACTTTAGGAATACTATAATAAATTACCAATTGTGATCACAAATTCCCTTTGTACACTCTCCATACAACCACACATATTCTACACAACTGCAAAACACATAACTAATTCTAGACCCAAAGTAACTCATCCAGACCAACAAGTTTGACATCAGTGACAACCTAAACTCATATTTACAACACTACATGTAGAGAAGAGCATATTATAAAGGATTATCTTGTGATACATGAGGCTAATGTGTGTATATTAACTAATAGCATACTCATATTTAAAAAAATCAAAGTAAACTACACTGACAGATATCAAATTTGAAAATAAATAATACTCATAAATGAAAGAACAACCAAGATCTAATGAGGATAAAACACAGGCACACTAAGAATCAGATTGCACAAAATCAACCAATGAATTTGGAAAGGATATGTGTACAAATAATATTTGATACCACTCACAACCTCTCAACAACCTGGACACCTCATAAGGAGATGTGTTAAGTTACCTAGCTACGCTTAAAAGCCTATGCGGACGCCTAGGTGGAATATTAAGTACACTAACAATAAATCATAGTAAAGAGTTTATTGTAATGAGATTGACATGAAATGATTCAATAAATCATAAATAGTAGTAAAGAGTTTATTATAATGAGATTGATGTGAAATGGTTCAATAAATACTTTAGACTACTTGAAGGACAATTCAAAATATACATATTTAATATTTGATTTATAATGAAATTTAATAGTATATAAACATTAGATTTCATATATATCATTTTTATTTTATTCAAAAAAGACAATGTTATAAAGTTAATCCTTATTGAAACCTAATCGTAATCGTATTTCTAATACTAATTATAACCCTAATCTTAACCCTTATCTAATATTGAATCTCATCCGAAATGAATCTAGACGCTAACCCCATTTAAACCATAATGTAGCATTGATCTTAATACTAATTCATCTCTTACTCTAATCCTATTTTTAATTCCAATTCTAAACCTAAGTTGAACCCTAATTTTACATTAAATCTAACCCTATTTGGCTCCTAATCCTAACCTTATTTAAACTCCAATGTAACATTAACCCTAACCATAACTAATATCTAGCCTTCACCCTATTTATACCATAACCATTATCTAACCCTAATTCAAATATTTTTCTTATAATCACAATTTATCGTAACCCTAAGTGAACCCTAGCCCTAACTCTTATTGAAGACTAATCTAATATTAACCTAAACCTAACCTTACTAATATAATATTAACCCTAATAATATTTCAACCATAATCATAATTAACCCATTACCCTAACCCTAACTTTAATATTTCTCTTAAAACCCTAATTAAACCCCAATCCTATTTGAAACTTTCATCTCTAATTTTAAACTAACTTTAACCCTAATTAAACTATAACATTAAATCTATTTGGACCTTAACTAAATCTTAGCTTAATCGAATCATATCCCTAACTCTAACACTAACTAAATATTAACCATAATTAAAATCTATCGATCACATTAATTCAATGTTAATCCTAATTGTGAACCCTAAATTTAACTCA
>NC_081409.1:586581758-586619258 GCF_030272615.1 Cryptomeria japonica
TAAAGAGTTTCCCAACATGATTACTTAATTACACTTTTAACTTAACTCACACAATTAATCCAATAAGCCGATTATCTTAAAAATGAGATAATTCTTAAACAAGGATAATTTCTTTCAGAAGATGAAAATATAAATCACATGCTAATGTTTATCCATTACGATTCATTCATACTTTACATTCAAGCTTTTCATTAAAATATAAGCCATACATCTAATATTCTAACACACAAGAATCTCATCATAAACTTATGAGGTCTTTTCAAGCATACTTAATTTATATAATCCATTATCCTAAGCCACATTCTTTCATATTCCAATTTACTGCATTCAAGAAAGGACTGCATATAAGCATTTAAAGTTAATTCCATCTTATCCACTTATACATTCTAACATAAGCTATTCATACATGATAAAGTTGAATAAGGGAAACATAAGAGAATAACATCACATAACACCATAATGATCTCAGAGTTCACCCCTAAAGGGCTATATCTCCAGGTCTGCTCAACTGCAAGACCCCTCTGATAATTAATAAAGTTAAAAATACATGAGGTTTTCATAATTTACAATCTTGCCATCAAGGTGAAACATAAATAGTATACAAGCGACCACATCGGTCAATAAATACATAAACGATCCTTGAAAAGGAAAGGATCCAACTGAACAACAATCGAAGCTAATACCAAGGTCCATTAGAGCATCTACAAAACTGAGTCATCACCACCCAAGGTCTAACATGCAACTAGGTACTCACAAGGGGATAAGCAACAAGACGACTCCACAAAAGGTGCTCCTATCAAGACCTTACAACCACACACTAGAAAATGTAGGAACAAGTGTCATCACACAAACTGCTATGGTTACCATGGCAGGTCTTCATAGGTTATGGCCCCATACACTGGGTTACCCTGGCAACCTAATTCGTACCTCCGGCCCATCCAAGCCTCATGTGGACCCACACATCCTTTCGTGAAGACAAGAATGATGGTTTGCCATTTCAAGCCTGCTCACAACATGTCGAGTCTGTGTTAGAACTCGTCCCATGTGTGAGGCACAATTATCTTACTTAGAGATTACATTCTAATCTACTGTTAGGTTATCACTTATTAGACTCACTTTCGATGGGTTACCCTGCAGCCACTTTGGGCACGGCCCCCAATCGAAAGCCACTTTCCCATACAACACTAGACTATACTCAGACGAACTCAAAAACCAAGGAATACACATGGTCAGACAAATGGAGTTCAAAAAGGAGGGGACAACCATCTGTTCAAACATGACTCAAAAGAGGTACACTTACTGACGGTACTGTAACCAGAGACCTGACCAACTATGGTCAACCACGAATCATCATTCGACACCCATATAAAGGATATGATCAATACAATATCATAACAACTAACAGTCAACTCGAGACCGAGGACAGAAAAAGGTACCCAAATCAACCATACGACAGGGTCCAATCAAACAAAGCAAGGCTTGCCATTACTGAAGCAAAAAGCGAATTCAGAAATTAAACTCGCATAGGCAATAACTAGAGGATACAATCTTTCTCCAAATTAATTTAGACATTAAATGTCGATCAAGTTTTCTAAATGATCTAAGTCAGATTGCAGTTATCTACTTCATCTAGGTACAGGTTGTTCTTGTTTTTCTAACTCACTGATGTTCATTCGCATCGAACATACATAAATACGCCACTAAGAGTTATTGATCCAATTTCACATGAATATAATTAAACAACCATTTAACCAACTAAATATGATATTTAATCTTCAATTAAAACATCATTGACATACTGGTTCAAAATAAATCCTACAAATTTGTCTTTTCCAGAACCAATTTACACTATACAAATCAAGGAAATATACCTATTTAAGGAAGCCAAATAAAGAAAATCCATTCCTAGATTAACAGATTGTTTCCTTACGCATATAGAAAAATTACCAAATTTAAATATTAATTACCATATATTTATTAATCCGAAATTAATAAAATATATATACAATTGATAATAACACAACCACAAATTAAGTTTCTAATTAGAAAATATGCATTAATAATAAACTACAATTTGAAAATTAATTAAAGTATATTGCCACTATACAATTAATCAATTACAAATATCATAATTTATTATTTAGATGCCATATTTAAACTTAATTAAAACTTAATAAAATTTACATTTAATAATATTAAAATTATTATTATATATTTTTTTTTACTAAAAAAAATATTAAAAAAAACAATTTTTAAAAACTACAAAATAACAAAGGGGGTGAAAAAGCGGCCGGGCCCACCTCCCTTTCATGGGGGTTTGGGGCCAGTCGTTCCCTAGCTGCAGGCGGCGCCACCGCGATGGGCGCAGGACCTGCGGCTCCCACGCAGGGAACGTAGCGCCCTGCGGCCACCGCGGGGGTCGCCGCTCCCTGCGGCCACCACGGTGGGGATGCAGAGACTGCGGCCACCGCAGGGGTCGCAGTGAGCTGCGGCTTCCGCCGGCTGCAACCTGCACGGGGGGAGGAGGCGGGTGGAGCTCCGCTCCCCACCCTCCAACCCCAATTAAATTTAAAATTTATTTTTTTTCTTTGCACAGTTCATTTTTTTTATTTTTTTATAAAAAGAACAAATCAAATTTATTTATAAATTTCAATTTATGCAAACTTATTTTTAATCAAAATAAGGGTTTTATATAATATTTTCTTTTCTTTTCAAAACAAAGAAACCCTCATTTTTAAAAAAAAAATAGTCTCATATAAACTTAAAAAGATAATTTTCCAGCAAGAATAAGGTTTCAAATCCCCAAACAATTTGAAGGATATCAAACCCCAATTAAATTTTCCAACAAAAACTCATATTGGGCAAAAAGAACCATTTTCATCACAATGATTCAACCATATTATTTTTTTTGTCTTGAAGAACACAAGCTAATAAGCATAGTTCTAAACCCACAAATCCAAATTAATTTTAAAATCAATTTTAAAAGATTGGTTTTTAACAAGAAGCATTTTTTCCTCCAATCACAAACTATTTCTATAGCTACAAGGAAAACAAATAAGGTACTCCCTACCTCCATACGCATTCCTGGAAGAGAATTGAAGGAGAGCCCAACCTGCAAGCTCCAAAAACCTTCTTCCTCCCCAAAACCCTCAAATTTCCTCCAAAAATATTTTCCAAAAAAATATTTTTCTCCAAAAAAATTTCAATCCCCAATATTTTCCAAAAGTCTAGGTTAAATGGGAGAAGTTTGACCAAAAATCTCATTTTTGGATTTAAAATTTTTATTTAAAATAAATCACAAAAATATTTATTTTCCAACTATATCAATATATTTACTTGTTTTTCAATCTAAAATTGATTTCTTCAATTAACTGAAATTAACCTTTCTAATTTAAAAAGCCAACAAAATACAATTAATTCTATTGCAATTAAAATCAAAACTTTCTTTTTCAACAACATATACAAAATGCATTTAATATTTAAAATCAGCCATGTAATTTAACTTGCTCCTAAACTGACTCGAGCAATCCAATATTAACGATAATCACATAAAGAAACCCTGTTTAATTTAGTCCATTAATCTTTAATGCACAAACACATATTTAATAAAATTAAATACTAGGGACTAAATTACTCAATTTAACCATACATACCAAACATGCAACCAAGAAGGTCAATCAGACAGACGACTCGCAAACCCAAACAAAAAGGGAATACAGACGATGACTGACGATGCTCACTTGAGCACGACTATGGTAAACTAGGGTCTTACAACCACCTAATCCAACTCTAAGGATTAAAGAGGAACACTCAAACCTACAAATCCAGGTGAAGACAAACCTCGCACTCATGCGGCGTTGTACCTGAAATCTCCTGCAACCAAGAGTCATACATGCATACATATATAAACTTAATGAAAGCGTTAGCCCGAGATAATAACATGAAATAGGAGAATTAATTAACTTGCATACAAACTGGTGCGAAAACCACATTATCAGCTATGCACTAAATCGAAACATCTGACTATAATCATTATATTATGATAAACTAACCAAGGTCAAACCAAGATTAGAAATTGATTAGGGCAGGGGTACTACAGTCTTCCCCCCTAGGTTCTGACTTACTCCCGGAAGTCGTAAGGCTAGATGGAGAACATGTCGCACGCATAAGCCCTGAAACTCATTCAACAAATATCAAATTGCACATAGGAATATTTCCATAAATAAATGAAATATTATTGCTAAATCCTTTACGAATGCCATTACCCATTGGCAAGATACATCTAAATACATACATTTCTTATAACATTCTAAAAATTATCCACAATCATAACAGAGAAACAAGAATTTTCTTCCTTCCATTTCACCAAATTAATGCATTACAAAGAGGTAAACAACAATTACCATACTCATCTACGAGATATGACAAGAAAACATGCCATCATGATCAATTTCTTTTACCAATCCATCTTTTTCATAAAACTTTATCACATAGAACTAGCTTCAAATATCAATTTCTACAACCAAAGTAACTTTCATGAAATAAGAGAAACGTAAATAACTCAATTGTTTCCACTTGCCAGGCATAAGAAAACCTTTCCAAAGACTATGTCCCATAACATAGTGACAAGTTAACACAATTTACTCCATGATACAAATAATAACCATCCACATAACTGGAATGCATAACTCAAAAGGCCACATGTGAGCATGTCTAATGCTTGGTCAAAGATAACATGCATGATCAGCATCTCTATGCCTGATCTCAGAACAACAATATGATCATAAATATCCAATATCTCACTCAAGGGCTTAATGGTGCTAGGGTACACCATAGCGGTGCTACCTTCCATTCAAGACCTTCTTGAACATCCCTTGTTGAGTAAGGTGGTTAGCCTCCAAGAGATAGTCACCACACATAGGTAGGTAGTGGATCCTAGCTGCATCACAGCCTCACATACCCCCATCCTCAAGGTTCCCTACATCTACATCCTTGTACACACTCTACCAAGTCCGTATCATACATCCTTGGAGAGGAATTTCACATTTCAACACAAGACCAGCATACGAAAACAATACGGATAAACCATTTTAGCCACAAAAGTACAGATGAATAAAGATAATAAATCATCAATTCCAACAGTAAGGCAAGAAAATAATCCAGAATTTGCAACACCAAATCAAATATGCAAAAGATCACAAGCTCATGGCTAAACCTTCAAAGTCAAAGTAAAATAAATTGCTGATCGCCAAAGAAATAATAAGAATATCACAACTGCACATAACACCACTATGTGACTAGCGTCTAGCCACCAACGAGGAAGGAAGGAACAACTGACTAGCTATTGCAGTAGCTCATTATGTGGTGCGACATAGTCACACTACCCACATGGCATGGCGGTGTACACCTCGACATCACCCCGCATCACGTCGTCATGCGGCATGGCAATACCCCAAGCGGAGAAAACATGCAATGGACATATTCCGCATGGTAGTGTACCTCGCGGAAACAAGCACACACAGGTCACGTCCCGCATAGCGACATATCTAGAAGGATACTCGCCATAGCCAGAGGTATACATGACTAGGGTCCACCCACATGCCCACCAACATGTACTAACTGGCAGCTCATGTGGATAAACCTACCTTTCATGAAGACAAGGCAAAGGATCCTCCAAATTACACCATCACTATACACAAGAATCACCATCAATATGCTCAAATAAAGGAGAGGAATAGGCTATCACATATAAACCTATAAATAGATTCATCAAAAGGGAAAGTATTGAGTACACCTTTGATACAGTTTAATAGTACAACTATATCATTCCTTGAAGTAGAGAAGCTAAAGTTGCTTCACGCCATCATTACTCGTATGCCAATCCATACTATTCAAGGAACGGTTACTTCGAATACTACCCCTTAACAGACTGAGTTACCCACAACCTGAGGTTTGGTACTCAGTAGGGAAACAAATAAGCAACATCACATAAACAGTATGGTTTCCCATACTCATAAGCAACATATCCTCCATGGTTGATTACTTCACCAATCCATGGGCACATATAATAAGTACTGGTTTCTTACAATACACACAAATACACCAGTACTAGTTTAGTCACATTTACGGGGAGTACTTTTCAGTACACTAACATCTATTCAAGGAATATTTTAATTATGCTCCCCACATGAATAACTGAATCAAGCTTATTCTAGAAACAGGTACTGAAATTATTAACAATTTACAATTACATAAGGAAATATCATCATTCCTATATCTTTCTCGAATTCTATTGAGCATTCGTAACCACAATACTAACTATGCAAATTTCTTTCTGAAGCTTAAGACTTCCATCTTTCCATAAGAAGCCCAAAAGCAAACATATAATTTCACATGTTTTATAAACATTCTATTTAAATTAATGCATCCTTTAACATCATTTCTAAAAATCTTATAATCTAGGCAAAGAGAAGGGAAAGAGGGTTTGAAAAACAAACCGTTTCCTACAAAAACGTAAGATCAACAGATCACACTACATTATTAAATTTCTCACTATAAGCCTATCATTTCAATTGCACGGTTTTCATTTTGCTACCATTTTAGAAGGATGCCAAACAGCCTAACATGACATTTCCAATTATTATGGTTGCAACGGAATGTTCTAGTTTTCCAAAAAAAACACAGAGATCAAAACAGACAATCTTTTCGATAATACCAGACCTCTTGAGAACACTCACTTATTCTTAATACAATATAGACACATGTCATAATTTGCAACCTATCATTAAAATCAAATTGCGATCAGAAGGTAAGCGAGAAACTATCAACAACATAATACATACTAATGCATGCACATCAAACAAGCTTTTCATTCGCACTATCTAAACATAATAAGGTAATTACATATACCCAAAAGCAAGTTCAATGGAGCATTGCTAAAATAAATCCTCAATCAAACTGGTTTAATGAAACACATAAAACAATCTTTCATGGAACACATTAATACACTCTCGAAGCTACTATAACATGTTCACTTTAATACTTCTTTTACAAACCAAGCAGTTTCACATAACGACTATTCACATATGAATGCATATTTCTTAAGATAGAATTTAATTATGTTACTTCTACTAAACACATGGAGAATTCTTTAATGTACGCATACAATTTTCTCCCAATAACCAATATTAACTTTCAAACCCAAAGCCCTTTTATTAACTAATACACATAAGTGTCATAGGGTTCACACAAGGGTTCAAGAAGACACGCCCATTCTCTCGCAACCAAGAAAACTCAAATCAGAGATAATTGTATATATCCCAAACATTTTAATTTCTAGAGAGAGAAAGGAGTAAGGGTTAAAATCATTCAATTTGCTACAAAATAAGCATTCAATATTTGCCATACTAGTCCTTCAAGTGGACAACACTAAGCTAGATCATAATTTTAAACAAGCACGTTTCGTACTTCCAGATTCTAGACAAGCACTGACCAACCCAAATGGATTAGTCTGAAGAGTACAACAATCAATGAGGAAGGTACATATGACTCTCTTTCAGAATATGAGTAATCGTAGACCAAGACATCAATAAGCACACAAAACACATATAATCACTCAAAAACACCAACATCAAGAAGGTGAGGACAAGGTGTGAACACACATGTTACACACAAGTTAAGGTTTGCTCAATCACTCAAATACAAAAAGGAGGACAAGCATGCACAAAAGGTCGATACACCTCACACCAATAGAGGGCACACATGACACCAGAGATCCCAGTGTTTGCAACATGGGCTCTGATACCAAGTGTAATGCCCCGCCAGGAAACCCCAAAGGGATTAAGCCATAACACAAGAATAGAGTGCAATAATTTTTATTTTCTAAAGGTACACAACATTAAGATACATCAAGATATCAAAGGTTCAGATTACATAGCGGAAGACATCAACTAAAACCTAAAGAGTTTCCCAATGTGATTACTTAATTACACTTTTAACTTAACTCACACAATTAATCCAATAAGTTGATTATCTTAAAAACGAGATAATTCTTAAACAAGGATAATTTCTTTCAGAAGATGAAAATATAAATCACATGCTAATGTTTATCCATTACGATTCATTCATACTTTACATTCAAGCTTTTCATTAAAATATAAGCCATACATCTAATATTCTAACACACAAGAATCTCATCATAAACTTATGAGGTCTTTTCAAGCATACTTAATTTCCTTAATAATGATTCAATATAATCCATTATCCTAAGCTACATTCTTTCATATTCCAATTTACTGCATTCAAGAAAGGATTGCATATAAGCATTTAAAGTTAATTCCATCTTATCCACTTATACATTCTAACATAAGCTATTCATACATGATAAAGTTGAAAAAGGGAAACATAAGAGAATAACATCACATAACACCATAATGATCTCGGAGTTCACCCCTAAAGGGCTACATCTCTAGGTCTGCTCAACTGCAAGACCCCTCTGATAATTAATAAAGTTAAGAATACATGAGGTTTTCATAACTTACAATCCTGCCATCAAGGCGAAACATAAACAATATACAAGCAACTGCATCGGTCAATAAATACATAAACGATCCTTGAAAAGGAAAGGATCCAGCTGAACAACAATCGAAGCTAATACCAAGGTCCATTAGAGCATCCACAAAATTGAGTCATCACCACCCAAGGTCTAACATGCAACCAGGTACTCACAAGGGGATAAGCAACAGGACGACTCCACAAAAGGTGCTCCTATCAAGACCTTACAACCACACACTAGCGAACGTAGGAACAAGTGTCATCACACAAACTGGTATGGTTACCATGGCAAGTCTTCATAGGTTCCAGCCCCATACACTGGGTTACCCTGGCAACCTAATCTATACCTCTGGCCCATCCAAGCCTCATGTGGACCCACACATCCTTTCGTGAAGACAAGAATGATGGTTTGCCATTTCAGACCTTCTCACAGCATGTCGAGTTTGTGTTAGCACTCATCCCATGTGTGATGAACAATTATCTTACTTAGAGATTACATTCTAATCTACTGTTAGGTTATCACTTATTAGACTCACTTTTGATGGGTTACCCAGCAGCCACTTTGGGCGCGGCCCCCAATCGAAAGCCACTTTCCCATATGACACTAGACTATACTCAGACGAACTCAAAAACCAAGGAATACACATGGTTAGACGAACAGATTTCAAAAAGGAGGGGACAACTATCTGTTCAAACACGACTCAAAAGAGGTACACTTACTGATGGTACTCTAACTAGAGACCTGACCAACTATGGTCAACCACAAATCATCATTCGACACCCATATAAAGGATATGATCAATACAATATCACAACAACTAACAATCAACTCGAGATCGAGGATAGAAATAGGTACCCAAATCAATCGTACGATAGGGTCCAATCAAACAAAGAAAGGCTTGCCATTACTAAAGCAAAAAGTGAATCCAGAAATTAAACTCGCATAGGCAATAACCAGAGGATACAATCTTTCTCCAAATTAATTTAGACATTAAATGTCGATCAAGTTTTCTAAATGATCTAAGTCAGATTGCAGTTATCTACTTCATCTAGGTACAGGTTGTTCTTGGTTTTCTAACTCACTAATGTTCATTTGCATCGAACATACATAAATACGCCACTAAGAGTTATTAATCCAATTTCACATGAATATAATTAAACAACCATTTAACCAACTAAATATGATATTTAATCTTCAATTAAAACATCATTGATATACTGGTTCAAAATAAATCCTACAAATTTGTCTTTTCCAGAACCAATTTACACTATACAGATCAAGGAAATATACCTATTTAAGGAAGCCAAATAAAGAAAATCCATTCCCAGATTAACAGATTGTTTCCTTACGCATATAGAAAAATTACCAAATTTAAATATTAATTACCATATATTTATTTATCTGAAATTAATAAAATATATATACAATTGATAATAACACAACCACAAATTAAGTTTCTAATTAGAAAATATGCATTAATAATAATCTACAATTTGAAAATTAATTAAAGTATATTGCTACTATACAATTAATCAATTACAAATATCATAATTTATTATTTAGATGCCATATTTAAACTTAATTAAAACTTAATAAAATTTACATTTAATAATATTAAAATTATTATTATATTTTTTTTTTTTACTAAAAAAAATATTAAAAAAAACAATTTTTAAAAACTACAAAATAACAAAGGGGGTGAAAAAGCGGTCGGGCCCACCTCCCTTTCATGGGGGTTTGGGGCCAGCCATGCCCTAGCCACGAGCAGCGCAACCGCGGGCGGCGCCACCGCGGTGGGCGCAGGACCTGCAGCTCCCACGTGGGGAATGCAACGCCCTACGGCCACCGTGGGGGTTGTCACTCCCTATGGCCACCGCGGCGGGGACGCAGAGACTGCGGTCGTCGCAGTGAGCTGCGGCTTCCGCCGGCTGCGGCTTGCGCGGGGGGAGGAGGTGGGTGGAGCTCCGCTCCCCGCCCTCCTACCCTAATTAAATTTAAAATTTATTTTTTTTCTTTGCACAGTTCATTTTTATTTTTTTTAATAAAAAGAACAAATTGAATTTATTTATAAATTTTGATTTATGCAAACTTATTTTTAATCAAAATAAGGGTTTTATATAATATTTTCTTTTCTTTTCAAAACAAAGAAACCCTCATTTTTTTTTAAAACAATCTAATATAAACTTAAAAAGATAATTTTCCAGCAAGAATAAGGTTTCAAATCCCCAAACAATTTGAAGGATATCAAACCCCAATTAAATTTTCCAACAAAAACTCATATTGGGCAAAAAGAACCATTTTCATCACAATGATTCAACCATATTATTTTTTTGTTCTTGAAGAACACAAGCTAATAAGCATAGTTCTAAACCCACAAATCCAAATTAATTCTAAAATCAATTTTAAAAGATTGGTTTTTAACAACAAGCATTTTTTCCTTCCAATCACAAACTATTTCTATGGCTACAAGGAAAACAAATAAGGTACTCCCTACCTCCATACGCATTCCTGGAAAAGAATTGAAGGAGAGCCCAACCTGCAAGCTCCAAAAACCTTCTTCCTCCCCAAAACCCTCAAATTTCCTCCAAAAATATTTTCCCAAAAAAATATTTTTCTCCAAAAAAATTTCAATCCCCAATATTTTCCAAAAGTCTAGGTTAAATGGGAGAAGTTTGACCAAAAATCTCATTTTTGGATTTAAAATTTTTATTTAAAATAAATCACAAAAATATTTATTTTCCAACTATATCAATATATTTACTTGTTTTTCAATCTAAAATTGATTTCTTCAATTAACTGAAATTAACCTTTCTAATTTAAAAAGCCAACAGAATACAATTAATTCTATTGCAATTAAATTCAAAACTTTCTTTTTCAACAGCATATACAAAATGCATTTAATATTTAAAATCAGCCATGTAATTTAACTTGCTCCTAAACTGACTTGAGCAATTCAATATTAACGATAATCGCATAAAGAAACCCTGTTTAATTTAGTCCATTAATCTTTAATGCATGAACACATATTTAATCAAATTAAATACTAGGGACTAAATTACTCAATTTAACCATACACACCAAACACGCAACCAAGAAGGTCAACCAGATAGACGACTCGCAAACCCAAACAAAAAGGGAATACCGACAACCACTGACGATGCTCACTTGAGCATGACTATGGTCAACTAAGGTCTTACGACCACCTAATCCAACTCTAAGGATTAAAGAGGCACACTCAAACCTGCAAATCCAGGTGAAGACGAACCTCGCACTCATGCGGCGTTGTACCTGAAATCTCCTGCAACCAAGAGTCATTCATGCATACATATATAAACTTAATGAAAGCGTTAGCCTGAGATAATAACATGAAATAGGAGAATTAATTAACTTGCATACAAACTAGTGTGAAAACCACATTATCAGCTATGCACTAAATCGAAACATCTGACTATAATCATTGTATTATGATAAACTAACTAAGGTCAAACCAAGATTAGAAATTGATTAGGGCAGGGGTACTACATGTTTTATGGGAAAGTATACATTCTGGGATGGTTGTCGAATATGGGGTTTTAAAGAGTATAGTTTTCTTTTCCAAACTATCTTATTACTATGCATGGCATTATACTTGGCCGAGTAACTTATTGACCACTGAAATAGATGGATTTATTTATGACTCTCTACCATATCCTTGTATTGATCTTGCTTGTTTCTTAAATGAGTTAGAATAAATGAAAATGCATGTATCATACTAGGAACGTGAAAAGCTAAAACAACTCTACCTAAACCAAGTTCTCGCCTTCATCCACGTTCACTTGGTCCTGCATTCACTTGCACTCGATTGTTCATTAGAAATGACAATCCCCAATTTTCACGATAAAACAATTTAAATCATTCATTTGCATTTAAATTTACATTTCCAATTCCAATATAATTTTAATTTAAGTTTCAATTTCATTTCAATTTCTTTTTCTTTTTCCATTTCATCCATATAACATAGAATATAAACAATTTTCCTAATTTAATAATGACAATTAAATATTGATAAAAATGGTGTGTGACAAGGCTTCATTCAGAAGCTTTGAAATTTAAGATTTCCTAAGGAGAAGGGTACCAATTTATAATTAATAGAATAATCTCGAGGCATTCCTACAAATATAGATTTCATAACAAGTCTCCAATAAATCATCGATCCCACTTGGAAATTGATCTATGGCCAAGACAATTGACATTGTAAATTATTAGTACTCATTACTCAATAAATTGAGTAATACATCATTCATCAATGATGTCCTATCGAGGAGTGACATAAGCAACAAGGTTGCCTTACCTGGCGTTGGGAGCTGAGCTGGCAACCACGTCAAGAATTACCATATTATTTTTTCCATCCACTCTCTTATTTTCTAGTTTGTCGACAATTCTATTAGTCTCCCAATACATGTGATTGATTGTGAAATCTTCAATTGTATCCAAAATTTCAAGAGTATGATCAATGAGACTCTTGAGCTTCCAGTTGGGCACATCACGCTTTCTAACTATATTGACAATAATGGTTGAATCACCTTTAGTTTCCACTTTTGAAATATAATTATTTACAGAGCAAGATACCTTCAATCAATCTATTGAATTTTGCATAGTTGTTAGTTGCAATTCCTAGGCAAAATTGACTTGTAGGCCATGATCTTATTATCCCATGAGTGAATAATACAACCCACCCTAGCCACACCTGGATTCCCTCTAGAATCTCCATCAAAGTTGAGCTTATGACATCCTAGCTTTGGGGCAGTCCACACATAATTCATTATAACTACTTGGTTGTCTTTGTAATTATCATCAAAGAATAGGGGAATGCAAAGACCATGCTAGTTCTTCTTCATCAGACTATCCCATTTTGAAAACTCGCAGTCTTTCCTGACATGTTTCAAATTTCTACTATTTACCATCTCCACAATGGCAACCTCAATATTTATTAGCAGCCTATCCACAATTAAATCTCTGCCTTTAAATATTCTCCCATTCCTCTCCTTCCAAAGCTCCCAAATTGGAATTGAGGGGCTACTAATCCACAAAGATCCAAATAGGCTTGTTTTATTGAGAATCAACTAAGTAATTAACCATTGCAAGATTCTTGGGGGCATAACAGTAGACCAACCTATCTTTTTGATGGGAAAATTCCAATAGTGGAGAGAATAAGGGAAAGTTAAGAAAAGATGATCTAGATTTTCTTTTGCCATTTTGCATAAAACACACCTAGAAGGGCTAGAGAAACCAATTTTCTTGAAGTAATTAGAGGTTAATATCCTGCTCTAAATGGAAGTCCAAGCAAAGGCTCTTGCCTTGGAAAGATATAGCTTGTCCTCACAAAGAGTAGTGGGCAGTAAGTCTTTGAGCTGTTGAGCCTCTTTGTATGTTACTTGGAACCCATCTTTTAAGTTGTATTGTCCATTGTTGGATTTTGTCCAAATGATTTTGTCTCTTCCTTCTCTAAAAACTAGAGATCTAGAGGATAAAATATTATTCAAAATATCCCACTCATCCTTGTTCATTTGAGCTGAAAAGTCTTTCCATCTCCACCCAAGGGGCAGAAAAGAGGCATCCACATCTACATAACTGCGATGATTAGAACCTCAAATCTGAATGAAGAGGTTTTTGCAAGCTTTGGTATCCATTAACATATCAATAGGGGGATGACCACCCCATGAGTCTGTTGGCATTTTTTATGTTTATGTTGTGATTGTCATTGATGGACACACACTTGCTTTGAGATCACTTTTTGTATGTATAAGTTATACTCGACCGGTATTTGTCCCAAACCGGTATTGCATTATAGTCTATAGGCTATCGGTGTTTTGCAGCAAGTGTTTTACCGATATCAAGCAGTATGGGGACCTCAAGTGGTTCGAGGATCTCAAGCGGAGTGAAGAAACTGAAGCGGCAGTTATCATTTTCCCAGTCTTCATTTTTGGACAACCGGTAATCGGTTTAATGTTTGAACCGGTGTTACTCTATGATGAGGTACCAACCGGTAATCGGTAAAGTTGTATGAACCGGTAATACTCTGTGATGAGTTACCAACCGGTATTTATGTGATGAGTTACCATCCACCAACACTTTGATGGTGATTTGTGCCATGTTATCAAATGTGTCTAGATGCAATGAACCTAGGAACTTGCAATGTAATCCTATTGGACCGACATGAAATCAGATTCTTTTTTAAGGACATCATGTCTAGGGTTTTGCAGTGTGTAGCTGTAAGGGTTTTTGGTGGTTAATGAGTTTTTGTATGTGCAATCTTAGAAGAGAAGATCAAGTCTATGTGTTGTAATAGAGTGTGGATTTACTGAAGACTGAAGTAATGCAGAAATGCATTAGTAATGAGATATCATGGATCTAACCAAGCAGACTATGCTATTTGCTAGATGATTCACTTGTTGATTACTCACATCTTCGACAAGTCTAAAATCCTTAACTGGGTAGGCCTAGAAAAGCCTTTGTAAATCGTCTAACAAGGTGCTTCACATCTGTGGATCTGAAATCCTCTCACAAGGTAGTCTTTAATCAGACTTATCTCCTAACAAAGATTGAGATTCCTAATAGGATATGTTCTGGTAAAGAACATTGTATGACCTTAACCGGTCTAACCTTAACTGATCTGGTTACTATTTTGCAGATAGTTACTTGTGAGTTTCATCTCACCGTGGTTTTTCCCATTTGGGTTTCCACATCAAAATCTCTTGTGTTATGGTGACTGTGCTTCTGTGGGTGAATGCCTTATTTTTTGTTTGGTTTGCATTTGTGTTAACCGATTTGTTAGTTAAACTGTTATACTGGTTTACTGCTAAACTTTTAAAGTGTTTAAGTTCAATATTTTCTGGTATACTAATTCACCCCCCCTCTTAGTATTCATCAATTGGTATTAGAGCCAATCTTTCTATAAGTTTAACCACTTGGAAAGAGATATGGGGGGATACACTATGAGGGAACTTACTCATCGGCTCACTCAGTCTGAGAAAGCCTATGATGAACTCAAAGTCAAGTATGAGGTCTCTCTGGCAAAAAGGAGAGAGCATGTTGAGAAACTGATGGAGCTAACTGAAAACAGCTCCTCTGATGAAGCGGATATGGATGCCCTAGTTGGAGAAGTTGAAAAACTGAATGAGTCTAATGCCAACCTAAGAAGGGAATTGGAAGGACTAACTATCAAGATGTGTCAAGAGCTTGAGAACCAGAGGAAAGCTGAAGATCTGGTAAAAGACAAAGATCATGAGATCTCCAAGCTAAAGCAAGAAATCAGTGCACTTACTGCTCATCTCCAAAAGCAAAGTGGAAAAAGAAGAAATGCAAGGTGAACTAAAATTGGCTATTTCTGAGAATGCAACCTTGAAGGAGTCCAATGCTGCTATTACCAAAGAACTCACTAAGTCAAAGGAAATACTTGCCAAATTCAATAAGAGCACTGTTAAGTTAGGACAAAAGCTTGAATCAACAAAACCAGTAAAGAATACCACTGGACTTGGTTTCTCTGAGTATGAAGAAGGTGAGACCTCTGGAACAAAAGATGTAGCATCAAAGAAGCAACTGACATCAAAGGATAAAGGTAAGAAAAAGTTCAAACCTGTTTTCTTTGATTGCCTCAAGGAAGGACACACTGCCAATGTATGTAGAAACAAGGCTTACAATAATTTTCCTTACTTTTTAAACAATAAGCTTAGATCCAATAGATTGAATGGAAATTGTTATGCATGCAACAAGTTTGGGCATAGAGCATCTGAATGCAGATCTGTCATGTACAACACCGGAAGGTATCCTCAAAGGAGTCAAGGAGTTTTTTCTGAACCCTCTGGGAACCAGAATCCTAACCGGTTTAATACCTACAATTATCAGTCAGGAAGTGGTGGCTATCAAGCGGCAACCAGATGGAGAGAAACCTATTTGATTTGTCATGGTAGTGGTCACACTGCTGCAACATACAAAAGGAAGAATGGAAACATGAATAATGGACCTTGGAGAGCACTTGGAATGATTTTCTATCATTGCAACAAACCGGGTCATACAGCAAGATTCTGCAAAACAAAAAAGAATATATCGGATGATATATCGGTCACTCCGGAAGGAAAGATTGATGTTGAAACTGTTCAAATAGATATGAAGAAAACTTGGAAGAAGAAGCCAGAAGAAATGTCTCAAGAAGAACCGGTTTCTGCACCTAGTGTGGAAGTCGTTGAATCGCCAAACTAAGCTACAAAAAGGCTTAGGGGGAACAAATCGGTGAAATGTTTTGAAGCCCTGGTTTACACCGCTAAAAGACCTTAACTGGTATGTGATACCTGTTAATTGGCAGAAGACTGGAAATAGTAAAAGGAAAATTAGGGTTTACGCCCTAATAGTGGAGCATTTATTCTGGTAGGTGAAGAATTCATTTAAAAAGGGATTTTCAAGTCATTTTCACTTATTAGTTTTTGAGCAAAGAATTTTTCAAGTGCAGAGCGACAAAAGGCAATGTCTTGCAATTCTAAGAGATTTCAAAACCTTGAAGAAGAATCTGAAGATTTCATCAATCAGTAAAGTGTGGAACTCAAAGCGATAATCTAGCAACTGAAGTAGTGAGTGACGAAGCGGAATTTGCAAGCCCTAAATCTCAACTTTTGAAGGTATTCTTCAAGTTTCTTTGTTTATCATGGCTTTAGCATCACACTCTAGTTCTAGTGCACCTGTTGATTCAGTTGATTTCATACAACGAAAGGCAAAATATAATGCCCTATCCCAAATACCCGCTGGTGTTATAATGGAGGAAGGTAATTCAGATTACATTGACTGTAAAATTGAAGACCTAGGATCTCTAGTGATCCATTCTCAGTTGAGTTTATTTTGTGGGAAGGACAAGAAGATCAAACCGGAATTTAGCATCTTCGAAAAGAAGAAGCTTCACAATTTGGTCTATTTTCTTGAAGAATTCACAGATGATCACATCCGCATCATTCTAAGCATAGTGCACGGTGACAAAATGTATTTGGAGCGAACACATGACATCACACCGGAAGCAATTCATGTCGTCACCGGTTTTTGTAACGTTGGAGAAGTGCCAGCCCTAAGGAAGATCAACAAGACCGATATGACCAAGCTCATTAGTTCTCTGAGTGACCAATGAGGAATGACCATCAATAGCATCAAGGACAATCTGGTCAAATATGCTTGCATGGTGATAGGTTACCAGACATTCTATGCTAGCAGGATTAACTTTATCTCTGCTGCAGTGGTAAATGTTGGGTACAGGATGATTATGGAAGATGCTTCGTTTGATTTATGCACCTGTATGCAAAGGCAACTCCTAGTGAACCTAAAGTCAATAAAATAGGACAATGCCTTGAGATTTAAATTCAGACAACTATTGGTCAGATTGTTCTTCTACTTCCAATGCTACTTTCCAGGGATGTCAGTGATATTCAATGGTCTGCTGACCAACCGGTTTCAAAGCAAATCAGGGAAAGTATACAAGCGGTTGGAATCAGTTACCCTGAAGTTCTGAACAAATACTTTGATGAGTTCAGACGCAAGATGAGCCAAAGGGTGAGAATATCCAATGATATTGTCAAGAAATATGAAGAGGACATCTGCTTTATCATCAAAGTAGATGAGTGCATAATGGAGGCTGTTGAGCCTAGAAAGGAAGAAGTGGAGCCTATGGGTTATGAGGTAATGTACGACATGCTGGACAGGTATGCTTCTACCCTACTTGCCTCACCACTTGATCCTAAAAAGAAGAGAACTGACACTTGTTTGGAAAGGGTTACACCAGTTGAGGAGCCCTCAATGAAGAAAGGAAAGGCAGTGCCATCTGTATTGACACTGATTACTCCAACGAGTCCTAAAGTGACCAAGCGGTCACCGGCAAAGAAGAAACTAGAAGTTGCTCCTGCCAAAGTCTTTGAGAGAAAGCGGAAAACAAAAAGCAACACACTAGACTCAGAAGACACTGTATCTAAAGAACCGCCTAAGAAGACTAGGCAAACGAGGAAGAAGACAAAGGCAACCGGCAGTGAACCGGCATCATCAGCACCGGTAAATATTGATATCTCCTCTTACAAACCTTTGACACATTGTCAAAGAACCATTAAGAATATTAAGAGGAAAGTGTTGAGTGACTTAGTAGATTATTTTGATGATTTCAATGATAATGAGAAGGAGGAAGCAGAACAGGCAGTCATTCAGTATTTATGTATTAATGACCGATCGCCATCAGAAATTAAATCTGTGACACTAGATTCTTTATATAATTCTTTGGACAACAAATGGCGCATTTCCATAGAAAAAGAACAGGAAGTAAGAGAGGAAATATTTGCACAATGTTTTCCTAATGTGTCCAATTCCGAACTCTATGAAGTTATGGAAAAATATAAAGGCCTCTTCTTTCTACGAAGAAGGAGACTCTTGTTGCTAGAAGGGAAAGTCCATGAGGTGGTAAAAGATACCCACTCTCATGCTCAAGCTGCTCTGAGACTGCATCAAGTGTCTGAAGCCAACAAAAAGGCTGAACAAGAACCAGAAATTGCAAAACCAGATGAAGTATATAACAGTGAGGGAGAACAGGTCACTGAGCAAATGGACCCTATTGATGTTGATGCCTTGAATGGTGAAGATGTTACCCCTGATACACCATCAGAAATGGCAGGACAGGAGAAATAGGATGAGGAGAAGAGAAAGGAGGAAGAGAAGAGGAAACAGGCAGAAGATGAGAAGAAGCAAAAGGAAGAAGAGAAGAAAAAGGAAGAAGAGAAGAAGAAGGAAGAAGAGAAGAAGAAGGAAGTGGAGAAGAAGAAGAAGGAAGAAGAGAAGAAACGGGAAGAAGAGAAGAAATAGGAAGCGAAGAAGAAGAAGAAGGAAGAAGAAAAGAAACAGGAAGCGGAGAAGAACAAGAAGGAAGTAGAGAAGAAACAGGAAGCGGAGAAGAACAAGAAGGAAGAAGAGAAGAAATAGGAAGCAGAGAAGAAGAAGAAGGAAGAAGAAAGGAAAGAGGAAGAGAAGCAAAAAGAAGAAGAAAGAAAGAAGGAAGAAGAGAAAAGAAAGAAAGAAGTTTAGGAGCAGAAGAAGGCAGAAGAAGTTAAGCAAAAAGACAAGGAAAAGGAGGAAGCGACAAAAAGTGTACATGCAGAGACCCCAAAGACAACCGATGGTAAAGCCAAACTGACTGACATCACTAGTCCCATTGACCTCCAGTCTGCAAATGAAATGGAGCTACTGCAAAGCATTAAGCTTTCTCAAGAGAGATTGGATGCACTATGGAGGAAAAAGGAGGAAGATGTGATTCAAACTGCGGTGGAAACTCTCACCAGTTTGATTCCCAGTACCAGTCTCCCAAGTTCTGATTCCACTGTAGCTCAATTGAAGCTTTTATGCACGGTTGTAGAGGACCAAGTGCAATGTCCAGAAGATGTTGTTGAAGCCAATGCAAAAAAGAAGCATCAAAAGGCTCTGAACATTGCCTTGGTGAAGAAGTTGAATGAGCTCCGGTCTAATATGCAGAAGGCACAAAAGGACATTAAAAATGTTCTAGATGAGGCGAATCTACTACTCAGCAAGATATGTCAACCCCATCTATTCTGTGATGATGTGCTTGCTCAGAAAGACAAACTGCAAACTGATTTGTAGACATTCATAAGCACCTTCAAGACACCATATGATTCCTTTACCGCTTATGGGAAAACCATTCACCAGTTTAAACTTCAGGCTGCAAGAATTGAGTTGGAGATCAGCAACCAGACCAGGGATTTGCAGGAACTACAACTGTTTCTACTACCAAGACTGCAAATACTTCAGAAATGTTATCTCAATCTGGATGCCTTGACGGTTACTCAAGAGATGAGTACCTTGGACGCCATGGAGGAACAGGTATCTCAGATGAAAACAGAGAGTGAGGTTGCTACCTCATTGCTTGAGTCATGGTCTATATCCATGAAGACATTTATGCAAGACTTTAAATCGGTTTTTGACAAGTTTCGCTCTTTATTGTCATAAACTCCTATTATTTTAATGCTAATGGACACAAGGGTTATTCAGCTACACTTTGTCATTGTTGGCAAAGGGGGAGTAGTATTTTGTATTCAAAATTTTGATGCATGCTATGTATACTTTCATGTTTATCTCTGTAAGGGAGTAGTATACATTATATTTTCTGCAAAAGGGATAGTGTATATGCTTAGGGGGAGTAGTTTTGATTATGGCATATTTTTGTTGTAAAACACTTAGAGGTCAAAATTTTCCTAAGTGTTGCCATCAATGCCAAAGGGGGAGATTGTTGGCATTTTTTATGTTTATGTTGTGATTGTCATTGATGGACACACACTTTCTTTGAGATCACTTTTTGTATGTATAAGTTATGCTCAACTAGTATTTGTTTCAAACAGGTATTGCATTATAGTCTATAGGCTATCGGTGTTTTGCAGAAAGTGTTTTACTGATCTCAAGTGGTATGGAGACCTCAAGCGGTTCGAGGATCTCAAGTGGAGCGAAGAAACTAAAGTGGCAGTTATCATTTTCGCAGTCTTCATTTTTGGACAACCAGTAATCGGTTTAATGTTTGAACCAGTATTACTCTGTGATGAGGTACTAACTGGTAATCGGTAAAGTTGTATGAACCGGTAATACTCTGTGATGAGTTACCAACTGGTATTTATGTGATGAGTTACCAACTGGTATTTATGTGATGAGTGACCATCCACTGACACTTTGATGGTGATTTGTGTCATGTTATCAAATGTGTCTAGATGCAATGAACCTAGGAACTTGCTATGTAATCCTATTGGACCGACATGAAATCAGATTCTTTTTTAAGGACATCATGTCTAGGGTTTTGTAGTGTGTAGCTGTAAGGGTTTTTGGTGGTTAATGAGTTTTTGTATGTGCGATCTTAGAAGAGAAGATCAAGTCTGTGTGTTGTAACAGAGTGTGGATTTACTGAAGACTGAAGTAATGCTGAAATGCATTAGCAATGAGCTATCATGGATCTAACCAAGCATACTGTGCTATTTGCTAGATCATTCACTTGTTGATTACTCACATCTTCAACAAGTCTGAAACCCTTAACCACGTAGGCCCAGAAAAGCCTTTGTAAATCCTCTAACAAGGTGGTTCACATCTGTGGATCTGAAATCCTCTCACAAGGTAGTCTTTAATTGGACTTATCTCCTAAAAGAGATTGTGATTCCTAACAGGATATGTTCTGGTAAAGAACATTGTATGACCTTAACCGGTCTAACCTTAACCGATCTAGTTACTATTCTGCAGATAGTTACTTGTGAGTTTCATCTCACCGTGGTTTTTCCCATTTGGGTTTCCACGCCAAAATCTCTTGTGTTATGGTGATTGTGCTTCTGTGGGTGAATGCTTTATTTGTTGTTTGGTTTGCATTTGTGTTAACCGGTTTGTTAGTTAAACTATTATATTGATTTACTGCTAAACTGTTAAAGTGTTTAAGTTCAATATTTTTTGGTATACTAATTCACCCCCCCCTCTTAGCATTCATCAGAGTCTTCCCAAAAAAGGGAAGACTTTCTATGATCAAATGCATCTCATGATACATGATGAAGAAGCACTTTCTTGTTGTTTATGATGAAATTCCAAATTCTTGAGCCTTTTTGAGGATTAAGAACTCTGAATATATCTTCCTTGTTTCCAGAATTCAAGTACTTCGCCTAGATTGTTCTTACCCATTTGAAATTTGACTGTGAGTATATTACTCATGCTAACTTTTCTCCCAAAGCTTGATTCTGCCACATCATATTCCTAAGACCTAACCCCCCATCCTATCTTGATCTGTAGATTTTCTCCCAAGAGACTAAGGCTATTTTCTTCTTTTTTGAGTTTCCTTGGCAATAGAATCTTCTTAAGTGTTGGATTAATTTTTTATTGGTACCTACTAGGAGGTCCAAACATGACATCATATAGATGGCTAGCGTTGATAAAACTAATTTGAGCTGAACAATTCTTTCTTCCCAGGAGAGACATTTCCCTTTTCATGCAAATAATCGCCTCTCAATTTTTTCATAGAGAGGTTTCCATAATTTTGAAGATCAAGTTCCTTTGTCAAGAGGAATCCCTAGATAAGTGTAGAGAATATATATTGATCCTTTTTTAAATCTTAGCCTATTTGCTATTTCAATTTCCATTCTTGAGTTCACATTGAAAAATAAAATCTTAGACTTCTCATTACTTACCTCTTGGCCTGAAGATTTTTCATACTGATTAAGAATCAACCTGAACTCCTAAGCCTCCTTTATATATCCCATCACCATCAACATGCTATCATCTACAAATAATTGGTGAGTGCAAGACTTCACTACAATTGTAATCTGGATACTTGCAATCTTTCCTTGTCTTTATGAATTCGAGATGCTCCTACCCAATGCTTCAACCATAATTATGAATAAGAAAGGGGACAATGGGTCACCCTACCTCAATCCTCTAGAGTGATCCATTTATAATTACTGAGAAGTGAGGAGTAGATATGAAAAAGAAAATTCAATCTATCCTTCTTTTACTGAAACTGAAAGCCTCCAAGAATTTGCACAAAATACGCTAATTAATCTTATTATATACCTTTTTTTTCTAGTTTGATTATCATACTTGGCCTTTTATGACTCTGTATTAAATGTATCACTTTTTGGGCTAAAATTATGCCATCTAGGATTGATCTGCCTGGTACAAACCTAGTTTGTTCATCTAAAAGTATGGTGATTAGGACATTTTTTTGTCTGTTTGCAATAGCTTTAGCCACAAGTTTTTAGATCATATTGCATAAAGAAATAGGTCTTAACTCTTCCCATCTCAAGGCATTCTCTTTTTTAGAATGAGAGCTAGATATTTATTATTAATTTCTTTAAGAAATATCCCTTCTTTTTGGGCTTCTATGACAACTTCAACCACATCATCTCCAATTATACTCTAGCACTTGTAGTAAAAACTAGCTGGGAAGCCATCAGGGCCTAGGGCCTTATCCCTTTGAAACTGTGAGAACGTTGATTCCACTCCAGACCTAGATATTATTTCATTGAGCATCCAGTTATGATCTTTTGAAATTAGTTTTGGAATGAAATGGACGCATTTTATTTGGCCATCTAGATATGAACCGTCCAAATTGTTGAGGATATTCTTGAAGTACTCCACCACACTTTTTGCAAGCAAGGTAGGGTCTTCCAAAATTAGATCATCTTCCTTGTGAATTCTTGATATTTTATTTACTCGCCTTCTTTGTTTCACTAAGTTATAATTTTTTTGTGTGTTTTGATCTCCATCCTCAAGCCAAGATTCCCTGGACTTCTGCTTCCAGTATATCAAGCTTCTTTAGCTAAGATATCCTCATAATTATGCAAGAGTTTCTTTTAAAGGGTGAAAATTTATTAGTCCATTCCTACATTGAGGACATGATCATTTAGGGTTGACATCTCATTTTCTATTCTCACTTTTTCTAGGAATATTTTCTTAAAATGCTCCTTGTTTTAGTGTAGTAGTTTGTTCTTGATGGCTTTGAGTTTGGACACCAGGTAAAAGAATTTTGAACTTGAGAATTTTTATTCGCTCCACTATACTTAAAGATTTGCAAATAAATCTTTGTCTCTCGACCACGTGAATTCTAATTTGAAAGGAGACCATCTCGACTTCTTGTCTCCCAAAATTTCTAGCAAGATTGGATAATGATCAGATCCCGACCAAGGTTGAACAGAGGCTTTCAGGTCAAAGGAATGGGTGGATAGATCCCCTTTTATGAAAAATCTATCTAGTTTCTCTGCAATCTAACTGAAACCAATCCTTTTGTTGTTCTATGTGAATTCACCACTACTAGTCTCTATTTCCAACAAATTATTCCTACAAGATCAGTTTCTTAAATCCTCCTAAGATCTACCTATCAGATGAGATCCTCCCCTATTATTAGACCAGTGTAGGATTATATTGAAGTCTCCTCCCAAAATGATGTGGCTATCTGAATATCTTTCTAAAACCTAATTTTTGTCAAGATTTCTCTTTTTCTTATGGTGGGTATGGGACCATAGACATTGATTAGAAAAAATTTCAAATTGTTGTTTAAAGATTTTGCATACCCTCCCTACTAATGCTTTTATGCTCCCATGATCTCAAAACTAACAACATTCCTCTTCCACATAATAGCCAGGCCCCCAGATGCACCATTTGCATCCACTGCCTCTACCTGCAAGAGGCCCAATCTTAAAGAAATTTTTCTCACTTCCTCTGCTTTTAATTTTTTCTTGGAGGAGCATTATATCAATTTGGTTTGATGTACATTTGTGCTTGACCAAGCACTTCTTGTTAGGGGCATTTAGGCCCCTAACATTCTATGAAAGTATCTTCAGAGCTCTAGAGGAAGGGAGATTCTCATCCCCTATGGAAACATGGTTGTTATCTTTGTTTGTCCATCTGCCTGCCCATCCAAGGTTCAAAGTTCTAAAAAGGACTTTCTGCCTCTTTTACCTAGGGTATCTTTAACACAATTAGGGAATATTTTAGAGGTCATATCCTAATAACTCCCATGCCAATATTAGGACATCTCCAATTTTATGGATTTTTTACCTCTTGATCTTCTACATTTAGACTATCCAGCTCTTTGATTTTTTGAATCAGGGCTTGTCACTCCAATTCTCTTAGTTTTTCATTTTGAATTTCATCATCTGAGTCCTCCACCGATTCAACCTCCATGCCTTGTGTTGATTGATCTCCAAAAACATTCTGGTAATGTGTGAAGAGCAAGTTATTTATCCATGTTGCTTCTCCTTGGTGCCTCCCTTGCTCTACTGAGGCAATATTCTTCTTTATCTCATCCTGCAAGGATTCTACTTCATGACTCAATTGAATTAATTTTTATTTGGCCTCCATGTCCTCCTATCCACATACGCTGTCTTCACATGTGGAGATGATTTCACAATTATTATGAGTGAGGGGAGAGGAAATATGATCCTCTATTCTTTTTTCAACCATATTACAATGAGGAGGTTCATGGGATTTCATTTCCTACATGGGATGTTGTGGAAGAATATTTTTTTGCTCTCTAATTATTTATGGTCTTGTTACAAATCCCTTTCCAATCTCAACTTTAGTGGAGTGACATATATTCCTATCACAAAGATTGATGTTCCTCTCCCCTGAAGCCCTATTGGGGATATCTTCCCTAATTTTGTTAATCTCCCTAAGAGTGATATCTACTGATTTCCCTTTACTCCTTGAGCAACTCTCTATATAAATTTTTCAAATGATACATTTGCCCCTTGTGGGATCCGCAACAATTTTTTGAAACCATGATTCTTTGTCAATTAGGATTTCCAAATTATCCAGATACCTAAAGTTTCTATCGAGATCAATCAATATTTTTGCCTTCCCTAACCTCCCTAAATAAAATTATTCATCATATCCAATCATTTTTCCCAAAGAGTTCTCAATTTTATCTAACACCTCTATGTTCCAATGCTCTGTCGGGAGATTAACTAAAGTCCCCCAATGTGAAAACTGTGTTAGACAGTAAGCTAATAGATCAAAATTTGGCTCCCAATCCAACATGTAGAAACAATAACCCTCAAAGAAGATAGGTTCTTCGTGTAAAATTCTCCCTTTTATATCTTTGTCTCTACATTCAAGTAAGAAAAAACCTTCAACTAGGGTTTTGATACTTACCCAATCTGAAAAGGTGTAAAAAACACCAATCCAATATACGTTGAATTGGAGGATCCTTTCATATCCATTTGATGAATAGAGCACAATCCTTCACGTTCTCTACACGATTGGAATTTTTGCCCCTTCTCTGGTTGTGAGTAGGGTTTGCTTCCTTGGATGTTGCTGATGGTTGACTGAGAAATGAGATTTATCCTTTGATTTTTCAGGAATTTGTCGTTATTAGTCGCTCCCCATTTCTTATGAATAGGAGCTTTTGCAGGAAAGGCATTCCCTTTCCTCCCATGCCATGAGAACTTAGCCTTATTTCGATTTTCCTCCGCTATGCCTTGATTCTTCCTTCCATAATTGGGTCTTGTTGCTGGATCCGACAACACCTTCCTATCTGTCGATAGAGTCTCTGCAACAACACGACCTCCCTTGACTACTTGAGGATCTATAGTGGATGGCATGTTGAGGATCTATAGTGGATGGCATGTTGCCAGTCGGGATCACATTTTCCCTAGTCAAGATACCCTGCCTACCTCCGCTATCGAACTGCCCCTGCCATTGACCTCTTCTTCTCCGATCTGTCCATCGTGGCTAGCCAACAAATCTTCGCTTCTGATATTTGCGAGCCATAGTAAACTCCCACACTTTCAAGAATATAATAAAGTTACTTGATCAATTTATTATTTTAGTTTTGGGTCATACAAAATTCAAAACTCTCCAAATAATCAACGAAATAGTAAAAGCAAAGATTCATATACTAAACAATGTTTACAAAAAATTTAATTGACTGAACAAAACTATTTTTTTTCAGAAATTAGTAGGAATTATGCTACAATGCGACCTTGTTTTATGTGGATTTCATTATCATTTGTTTATATTTCAAGAAATTGAAGATATTTAAAAATCCTAAACACATACCTTGATCTTTATTTCACAATAAACATTTAGTTTCTTTTGTAATCTTAGTAATCTTAAGGAAACATGACCTCTAATTTAGGTTTCCAAACTCATGACACATAGAAGAACCTTAACAAATTATAAATAAGAAAAACTTACAAATTATGCAATAAAAATAATATTAATAAAGAAACTTCACAATTTTCATAAAATAAATTTATTACTACTGCAATATGACTAAACTAAGTATAAGTTGATTGCACTACCTATTGGATCCATATTCAAATAGAACTAAAAATTAAACTGAAAGATGCTAAAGGAAAAAGTAGTCATTATGAACCCAGTACAAATGCATGTCTTCAAAATAGTTTAGTTAGTTAATTTAATATTTTAGTTATTTGGCACGGAAACAGAGAGTATGCTCTGCAACTGGAAGGCGACAATTCATCCTCCCAGAGTCGTACCTTTTGCGTGGCACTCTCCTTGTTTACCCACTGTCCTCCTGTTTGCTTGAGTGTGCTTAGTGTTATTGCTTTTCTTTTGTGATTCACTTTTACGGCTATATAGTCTTGTTTTTTATTGTGTTTGTGCGAGCTTTGCTTCTTTGGCCAAGGCTCACATGTGTGGCCTTTCATTTCAAGAACTCTTTGCTTGTGGGTTCGACCTTGAAATCCATACTGAATTTAATTTAGAACATTTATGGACATTGATAAACAAGATGGGGTTAATAACAATGTTGACAATGTTATGGAGGATCTTGTGCCAAAAGATACTCCAAAGGATGTGCAGAAAGTTACACAGAAGCCATCGTTTAAATATGTGGTTGCAGAAAATCTTGCTACTATTTGTTCGCCCACCGCTTTGTTTCATGGAACCATCGTGGAACAGCTTCAGATGGTGCCAAGAGGATCTTTGGAGCCCAGAACCGATGGAGGTCGAGATGGAAGTCTCTCCCAACCTGAGACCCCTGAGGGGGAGGAAGTGGTAATCATTCTACTCCTAGCTTGAAAACTCCCCCCCTCTCTCCCAAGGAGGACATGATTAAGGCTATTAGGAATGAGCAGGCTTGGTTGAAAAATGTGGCAATCTTTTTTGTTTGCATGGAGAATAATTTTTTTCCTTCCCACAAATTCTTTGATGATTGGTTGGCTAATGTAGGGGGAAAGAAATTAGGTATTTATGTTAATTTTTGCTGCATGATTCAAAAAGGGCTTTTTTTTTTTTTTTTTTTTTTTTTTTAACACTAATGGTATGTAAGAAAGGGTATTAAAAAAATTCTTCTGGAATGTTGCACATTCTCTTTTTCGTGTCTTTCAATGGTCCCCAAAGGGTGACTTTGAGACTATTGTGGCTCGTTCCTTTCTTAACTAGGTTGAACTCAAGGGGCTTCAACCTTAATTCTAGTCGTTTATTGCTCAAATCCTCAAACTCTTGGGATCGATTCTCCAAGTGGAAGATTCAAGAGTCACTCTTCCCCATCTGAATGCTACGGTTTCAATTGCTTTGTCTCCAGATGCTATAATCCCTGGAAGAATTTCTTTAAATATTGACAAGGATATTTATGCTTGGGATCTTGCAGTGCTAGGAAATCTTGGTGCTTTTTTTCACTGTAAGTTAAATGGACACACCAAAAAAGAGTGTCCATCCCTAAAAAATTCTCAGAATAGTGATTTTAATGTGAATACAAACCCTAATTTTGGGCCTAGTCAAAATATGAATTCTATGAAGAATGCTTCTGTTAATGTTGAAAAAAAATTGTTGTTGATTCTAATGATAAGGTGATGTAGATTCTATTGTTGGAAGTAAGAATATAGATTATGTTAACAATGTTTTTGACCATGATGGTTTAGAAAAAAACTTAGAAGTTCTAAAATGGTACCCATGGAGCATAATGTTCCTCCACCTGAGTACATGGACTCTTCCTGTGAAGAAGCTTTTGATAAACAGATGGTTCCTCTTGTCCCAAAATCAGAATTGTCAGTTGGTGATGATTCCCAATTTGTTGATGTTGTAAGTAAAAATTCAAAGAAGAAAAGGAAAAAGTTATGGATAGGCAAATCCCTTTCTAATTCTTCATCCTTAGACAAGAATCAAAAGAAGAAGGGTTTAGATATGCCTGATTGCTTCACCGGACTATACCAGAATAAAAAACCATCCTCTCATAATGCTTGACATGATGATGAACTTAGCTAGATGGAATTTGAGAGGGCTACAAATGCCCGATAGGAAGTATGTTGTTAGAGCTTGGTGCCATAAAATGGTGAACAAAGATATTGTATGTCTTCAGAAAGTTGAGGCCACTGGCTTTCAAGCCTACTCCATAATGAAATTCATATGGGATCAAGCTACTTGTTTTGTCTTTGATCATGAAAGGGTAAAGGAGGAGTTGCCATACTTGTTGGTCTCAAATAGGCTGATACGATAGCCTCTCATGGAGCTTCTCCCTGCCACAGAGCTTATTGGGTCACTTTCAAGATCTTGGATAAATTGATTGGTATTTTCAACATTTATGCTCCTAATGATTATAGAGAGAGAGTTTCCCTTTGGGACTGGCTTTACACTTCTCTCTCTGAGGAATACTAGATATTCTCGGGAGACTTCAATATGATTGAATACAGTGAGGAAAAATGTGGAGGTTCTAAGAACTCCTGGAAGGGCAATGAGCACTTTTTTTGGGCTAAGTTTAAGAGAAGATTGAACTTGATTGACCCTCTTGAGAGGAGAAAGGAATTCTTCTCTGATATTTGGTATACTTGGTGCAACAACCAAGCAAGGAGACAGAGAGGGTTTATTGTAGACTAGGTAGTTTCTATGTGGATTCTATGATGCTCTCCTTTCAACAGATGAATGGGAAAATGTTAGTTGTTGTCTCCCCTACTACTATATCTGATCATTCTCCAATTTCTGCTTTGATAAATATTGAAATGAGTTCTCTCCCATCCAACAAACAGATATGCAAGAAAAATTTCAAACTAAATACTTCTCTCCTTCGGGATAGTGATACCCTTGGTGCTATAAAGATGGATACTTTCCTCTCCAAATATTGTAATAGAGATCTTGGGCCTAGAAAGCAATGGGATGCTCTAACCATTGTATGGAAGAACATGTTTCAATTGGTGGGAGAAAATAATGCCAAAGACAAAGCTAAATTTGAAACTTATTTGGAGAAGAAACTTAATGAAACTGAAAGGTTGTTATAGATCAATGGAAACAACAAGGAGTTGGAAGAATATTTATGTATTACCAAGATGGAACTGAGAAAAATTCAGAATTATGAATTCCAAGGTCCAAAAAGCAAAGCCAAGATGAATTAGCTAAGGGAAGGAGATAGAGGCATAAGCTATTTCTTTAATATCATTAGAGACAAACAAAAAAGAGAGTTAATTGATGAAATTCAGGCCGAGAATGGTGTTACCAAGAATGAAGAAGAAATAAAGTTGGAATTTTATAACTTCTATAAAGAATTGTTTTCCTCTGAACTTGGCAGCAAGAATCGGGAGGCCCTGGAATGCTGTTTGAGATTGATCCATAATAAAGTCTCAAAAGATGAGGCTAAGGCCCTTGAGCAGATGATCACTATTGAAGAAATTGATGACACCATTAGATCCACTGCTAATGAGAAATCTCCCAGACTTGATGGGATCCCTACAAAATTTTACAAAGAAAATATTGAATGGATCAGTCTTGAATTGTCAACCCTATACAATGATGCCTTTGAACAAGGATCCCTAGGTGAGAACATCAATAGAGGTGTCATTAAGTTGATTCCCAAAAGCAGAGACAAAAACAATGTTAGGAATTGGAGACCTATTACATTACTAAATTTATCATATAAGATCATTGAAAAAACTCTTGCTAGAAGGATTGTAGACCTATTAAATAGTATTATCTTAGTTACTCAAGCAAGATTTATCAGAGGGAGATATATTCTAGAAAACTTAATCACAATTTAGGAAGCTCTAAGTTGAGCTAAAGAGGATGGTCAGAACTCTGTTATGATTCAGTTGGACTTCGAGAAGGCCTAAAACATGATTGAGTGTCCATTTGTTCTTGGCATGCTCAGGGCATTTGGTTTTCCTCCATACTTCTGTAAGTGGATTGATATTCTATTTAAAGACTCTTCTATAGTCATTGATGTGAATGGTAATTTATCTAAGCCCATTCTATTAAGGCAGTCTATTAGGCAAGGATGGCCAATTGCACCTGCCTTGTTTATTATTGAAATAGATGCTATGTTCTATATTCTCAGAGCCCCTTCTCTTGGACCTCCAGTGAAAGTATTACTATCCCTAATCAGGAGGAGTTAATCAATGCCCTTTTTTTTATGACACTGCTCTCTTTTTCAGAAATTTCTAAAGAAAACTTTGATAATGTTTTGGATAGACTTAATTTCTTTTGCTTGAAATCTAGAGCAAAGGTTGCCCCTCATAAGTCTATTGTCCTTGGTTGGTCTGATGCAACCCCTAATTGGATGGCTTCTCGAGGATGGGTGTGGGCTGGGACCTCAACTATTGTCCATTATCCTGGGATACCATTTTCTGTTTCTCCCTCTACAAAAGATATGTTGATGTGGGTTAATTCAAAAATTGAAAAGAAAAATATATTTTTGGCAAACACATCTCCTTTCTCTAGTTGAGAGAGTACAAGTAGTTCAGAAGGTTCTAGCCTCTCATTATATCTACCATTCTTCTTCATGGCTCTTTGCCAATTATCAGATTAATAAATTAGACAAAATTATGAGAGACTTTCTTTGCTCTAATGGACTAGGATCTAAGAAGAGACATTGTGTTAAATGGGAGTGGTGTTGCATGCCTAGGAAGTTGGGTGGGTCGGGGCTTAGAGACTTTAAAACTCATGAAGCTGCTTTTGCATCTAAAGGGATCTTCAAAGCCCTACATGGAAATGAGCCCTAGAAGGTACTGGTAAGAAATAACATTTTGAGATCCTCTATCAAAAAAGGTAAAAGGTGGAAAGACATTTCCCTTTGTGACATCCTCATGGGGGATTTTGACATCAAAGTTTTTGGTTTTAGTATATTTGCCTCATTATGGAAATCCTAGACTCAGTTTAGAGGACTATTGTGCTCCAAGAGTTTTTTTGGTGGTCCTCCCACATACTCTGTGGTAGATAGGTCTTTATGGTGGGGTGTGAAGATGAATAATAAACCCCTTGCTGTTACCCAAAGCTATTCTGCTAAACACTAGCCTTCTCTTGGGATTTCCCTTATAAAGGATGTGCTAATTGATAACCATCTTGGATCTTGGGAATCTTTGAAAGATAAATATGGGATCCCTCCATCCCACAAGAAAAAAAAATACTTTAATTGTCAAGGCCACTAACAACTTCTTTCCTGGTAAGATCTTATATAGTGATTCCTTTCCCAGATAGCTTAAATGGAAAGATGACACTAATTTGTATGATGTTTCTACTAAACAGATATATAATATGTTGAAGGAGAACTCTTGCATTATTAAGTGGTTAAATCAGTGTTAGAAAATTCAATGGCTAGACTCAAAATGGTATTTTTTTCTTGATTTGATGTGGCACCAACCCCTTGAACCAAAAAAGGCATGCTTTAGATGGACTCTGTTTCTCAATAGACTTGCTTTAGGTTCTATTTTAACCGTTGTTGGCATTACTCCCCCTTCTTGTTCCATTTGTAATGTGCTTGAGACTGTTGAACATGTTTTTTTTGAATGTCAGTTTGCTTGTTTGGTTTGGTCCATCTTCCTTGGCTCCGTTGTGGTATGTAATGCACATCCTAGTCTGTCTCGGATTGAGATATTGGATAGTTATTTTGATGGCTTCGATCATAAGCTAAACAAATTATAGGCTTTCCTTTCTGTCAAGATCTTATGGTTCCTTTGGAAATAGAGAAATGAGGAAGTTTTCTAGGCTAAGAGGAGGATTCTTACTCAGTTTAATATTAAACTAACACATTACCTTATAATGATACAAGTTTCTACTGTACTTGAAATTCGAAAGAGTAGATTCATGATCCTTGTACAAGAAGGTGCTCTTCTTATTTAAAAATAAGGCATTTAGTCAGCTCATTACTGGACCAGAAAGAGCTTGATATGTTGAACCAACTTTTGGAGGAGAAAGGTATTGATAAAGAAGATATTATAGAAAAGAACAAGGAGCCTAAAGCAGTAGATGCACCAAGTTGGGATTCTATAAAAAATGGTCCACTAGAAAATGAGATTGATCATGTTGAATGTTGCAATAACATCATTGGGTCATAAGAGTCTTGATGACCTCTCTTGGGCTTAGTAGCACTTGCTTTTTATTGATATTAGACTCTCGAGGCAACACTTTTTTTGATATGTAAAAGAAATGTAATATGCATAGCAGACTGATACTACAATGGTTGGTGTAGGAACAAATACTTTATGTTTTAGTGTCTTTTGATGATGATACTATTAGCCTACCGATATAGTCTTAATATTATCTTTTTTTAATTATTTTTTTCGAATCTAATTGGCTAAAAATTTTACATCTTATTACCAGATTTCATGGATCCACTATCTAAATGAAATTATTTGACGTAATTGTATACTAGTATTTTTAATATTTTTAAAAATAATTTTCTTACTCTAAAGTGTAGATATGTATTTTTTAATTTTAATAATTAAAAAAAAATATTTTTTTTCACAATGCTTGAACAATATTTTATTACGCTGAAAGGCACATTAGTACTCACATAATGGATTGATAGATATGTGAAGTTAAAAACCCCTGTGATCAAAATTGACACCCATCATAATTACAATTAGTTTTACAATTACTTAAATAAAAATAATTTAAATAACTTTAAATAACCTAAATTAAAATAAATGTATGAAAAACAATTTTTAAATTTTTTTTTTTTTCCTCTAATAATAAATTAATATTAATTATAATATTTTTTAAGTGGAATAATAAACAAATATGATATCTTATATTTCTCTAAAGAAAGATAGGTATACTAGTTAACAAATTTTAGCTATATTATTATACAAAATTTACTCTTTCCACAATTTTGATCTGTTCATGAATGCTTTGTTATTATTTTCAATTTGTTTACCACGATCTATGTCATAAAAAATGGTATCATGCCATTGCAATTCTTGCCAACATAAAAATTCCCTATAATCTTATATTGTTTTAAGGGTTTTAATATAGTATAGAATATTTGTAGTAATTTTGTTAACCAGAGTTGACCATTTTGTTCTGTTATAGTTCGGTAATCAATTTCAGGCCCCATTGGCGGTGAATGAAACCAAACTTCTTTTGGAACAAATTGTACTTCTATTTGATCGCATTGTTCACAATTTACCAATTCTGTGACATAAGGGTCTCTGTATAAATGATTAAAATTTCTAAGAGCTGGTGGTCGACAAGTGATTAACCCTATCTCCTGTAGTGATCTTTTGGAAGATAAATAGGCAGTTCTTTCTTCATTATGTATTCTCAGAAATTCAGTATGTTCAAACTTGTGATCAACTGTAATTGTCTTGTATCTCAACATATTGTTTTTTGTTCAATTATGTGGACACGATATCAATACCAATGATTAAAGAAGATTTGGATGTTAAATATTTTATGATTTCCTTTTGTAAAAATTATAGGAAAAGTATGGCAATGATTAGATATGCAAACACTCATACAATTTTATTAAAAATAATATTAATATTTGAGACATTAACACCAAAATATTTTTAACCGTAAACCTTAACATAATCGAATACCAAACCACATATGCCTTGAAATAATAGTTAATAGTACATCTAGAAATAATTGAGAACCATATACATGTAATCAATAGAGTCATAACCATATACATGATATTTTTAAATATAAGTTTTAAATTTAATGGTTTTTTAAATACAAAAATTCATTAATTGCCACTTAAGAAATATTTATTTTTTAATATTTAATGTCACTAATTAGTAAAAGATAGATAAAAAAAATTAAAATAGTATATTGAAATTAATTATAAGAAATATAAAGATAATTTAACATTAAGATATTCTATAATTGTATATTGAGTTTTTTAATTAAATAGCAAAATTGAATTGTCCACTCTATAATAATTGTTAATTGATCTTAAGAGCATATATAATGTAATATATTAATTAAAGATTATGTTCTTAAAACAATTATAAAAAATAAATTTTTATTCATGATAGCATAAGTATAAGTCAAAATACATTAATTTAACATCTAACCATAATTATGAAGTATTTTTTTACAATTGGTTAAATGTTTATTAAATCATATCTTATAATTCAGTTTGATGGGACACTTTTTTGTAATCTGCATAGCTAAACACATCTACTTCAAAATTCAATTTGAAAATTTGTAATTTTTTTATATATGTCCAACATAGTTGATAAACATTTCATAATATATGTTAAAATTTTGTAAAATCAAGAAGTATTGAAAGTCAAATAAGTTGTAACTATGGTAATTACAAGTTGTTGATACTATGTAAAGATGTAACAAATTCTTCAATTATGAGCACAGTATTGCGGCCTTTATTTGTATAATTATCTTGATATACTTCTTTGAGCATATCCAGGAGTCCAGCTACTACTGTTGATGCCTCTCGCGCTTTCCTCGCAACATCTTCCACTTTCATTATATCTAATTCATCGACTTGGTCAATCGTCAAGCTTGTTTTCTCAATCTCATTCATGATTCTAGTGCAACTCTCTAAGACAATTATTGCACATTTGTCTAGAGGAGATTCAAAAACATTATTAGAGTTCACCGAGACATTTGGACTCTCCACAATGATCTCTGATTCATTTTGTGAAGCATCCATATTTTGCAATATTTGCTGGAAATTAAAAATATTAAATTAATGCTACACATATGAAAGTCCTTTGAAACAATTTTAATTATTACAATAACACTTAGTTGGATCAATATTTTCAAATGTCATCAAATTATTATATTTACAAAAAAATAGAGACAAGGTTTGCAAAATTATTTCATAAAGATGTTATATTTTATATTTGATTAGGCTATAAATTAAATAGAATAAAATATTTAAAATACATTAAACATTAGAAACAAACACAATGCTAATAAATTATTCCACATAAACATTTATGATGGTAGTAAATGTCAAACAAAATTTATGAAATATTATAAAAAATTAAACATAGTCGCATTTACATTGCTCAATTTATTTTGACAACTTTGTCAATTAATTTTTGCATAGTAATTTCAGCTAGCTCTCAACCATGAATGCACTGGTATCAAATTTGTATCCTCAACATCATCAAGAATGGTACGAACTCTAATGGCTACATTGGACTTCACGGTGTACAAGGTAGGTATACCATAATTTGCATGTAACAATCAGAATGATGGCGTAAGATGATGCATAGTGAATCTTACGGAGTACCCTAGCTTAAGAGTTAGTGTTAGAATACGGGTTAGCACCAAAGGTTAGAAGTGAGGTTCAAACTATTTTCTAGAGTTTTAGATTAAAGACTAGGGATATAATTAAGAAAAAAGTAGTATTAGGATTGTATTTAATGTTATAATTAGGTTAATTATTAGGGCTATAGTGCAAATTAATGTTAATGTTAGAATTAGGGTTATGGTTACAACTAGAATTTGATTTAAGTTATTCAATTTATTATATAATCAAAATGAAATATCTAAATATTTAATTTAATTTTTTTTATCGATAATGGGTCAAGGCCATAAATTTTATTAATTAGGAGAAATGATTACAAATTTGTACAAGTTCGGTTCGGTGTGGGTACCAGTGGGAAAGAACCGAACAAAGAAAACCTTCGGTCTTGCCCACAGATGAATCCTAGAATAATTTGCATATCCCCGAGAGCCAATTATCCAATGGGTGGCTACTCGGCAGATTACATAATAATAGATTTTGACTAAATTCCTCTTAATCATTGATATTAAACATGATCCTCTGCAGTGAGGTACCAGAGCATAGGATAGGACCCTCAGATGGCAAGAAATGGTCAATAGTGTTCGAAAGATGCTTTCAATCTTGGTAACACTGATCAGGGAGATGGGATCCTAGTTATATTTGGAACCTAAAGAAACATAGAGACATGGTTCTCCTACAAATTGAAAGATCAGGTTAATCTAAAGAAATTTAACTATAAATATGTAAAGAATGACAAGCAATGGAAGGAAATAAGCCGAAACCTTCAATTCAATCCAAGGACCCAGAGCCAAGAATCCTGAGGGTTCCCAAACTTAGGTTACCTTGGAAGCAAATATGGAGTTGAAACCTACATTGCTGCTTAACAAAAGGAGATTGAAACAACAAAATGTAAGTATGAAACAGGCCAGGGCCATTACAGTCGTGGCCGATGGAACCTAGAGCGGAAAAAAATAGAGCTGCTCAAGAAAAGCCA